>NW_007731099.1:18806-47057 GCF_000696425.1 Galeopterus variegatus | reverse complement strand
TTTTATGACAGTACAAAGAGGTATTCAGATGGAGCTGATGACATGCTGAGTAATGGGTGAGGTGGAGCTGGATGAAGTAGGGAGAGTGTGGCAGGTGCCTGGGAGCTTTGGCTTTCTTTTTAGCCTGGCCAATACAACACAGCACTTATTTTCCTTATTGTTGCTACTTTGGGTGATGGGGAGAGACACTTATAATGTTATTTCCTTTATTTTGTAATATGCTTCAGAGACAGAAAACCACACTTGGGAGTCAGGAGAGGGAAGAAAGGTTTCCCTGCCTGTTGCCTGTAGTAAAGGGTATTCAAAAATGACCTATATCTAGGTTTAGTGAGTAGGTAGAAATTGTGAGGTGTATATTTTATATTTGCTGTTATTTCTAGTCTAGCCGTGAGGGTGGCTGCCTGTTTTAAAAGGGCATCTTAAAATATCTCCCTAATTGACATCCAAAAATTATCATCTGTCAAATGTAGAGATGTGCTATAGAATCCCTTCTGCCAAGGGAATCCCTGCTTCCTGGGGCTGGACTGCCCCTAACCCCCATGCTTTGTGATGTTCTCTCAAGCTCAAAATGTTGGAGTTATTTTTTATTTCTTTTCCTCCCTCACCTTTTTTGTGACTCTGTGTTTGCTATTTCCTTAACCTGAACTCTTCTTTTCCCTTTTATTCTCCCCCTGACTGGCTGAAATCCTTATATTTCATTTCACTAGTGTAGCCAACTCCATAAAAACCTTTCCTGATTTCTGTCCTCACCACTGGCTTTGATCTCTTCCCCATTAGAAACTCTCTGTACTCTGCTGTGCCTCTGTGGCACATAACACATTCTACATTGTGTTATAGTTGTCTCATCCCCTCTACAAGATAATGAACTTCTTGAGGGCAAGTGCTATATATTGAGAACATCCTGATTAAATATTTGTTAAATGAGTTTCTGATTTACTTTCCACTGACATTCTTTCAATGTCTTACATCAAATGCTGTATCTAAAACTTTGTTCTTGCTTCTGTCATACCATCTTTCTCTTCTAACTTCCCTGTTTTTGTTCAAGGTATTGATTGCAGTTTGTGTATCTTGTCATGCACCTAGGGAAAGTTGAACCCCACAGAAATTTAAGAACTGAAATATACCAGTTATTTTATAAATGACAAATATGTGCATGGAATTAGAGAATTTTAGCACTGGAAGTAATTATCTAATCTAGTACTTCTTTGCCTTTTTTGAAGACTTAAATTTTCTTTTAAACGGTAATGAAAACCATGGGTTTTTTCCTCTAGAAAAATGCACATATATCCACATATGTTTTTGCATAATCAGACTTCTTTATTTTACAGATAGAAGCTATGCGATGTTCCTGTGATCACATGGCAAATCTGCATTTAATAACTGGTTATTTATTCAGTAAAGGGGGATAAAACAGTATGTGTTTTTCCAGAATACGTGAAGAAAAGGAAAGGAGCTCTAGCTTGGATTAGTGTACAACATTTTAAAAGAGAAAGACTACTCATTTAGATGATTACATAAATCCTCAAATAGCTTTTTTTTCTTTCTTTTGTCTGCAAAACAAAACATTACCTCGATATGGCAAGTACCTAGAATTTGACTTTGTCTGTGGTAGTTTCCTTGGATATAAACATTAAAGATGTGCAAAAATAAGGCTAGTGAACTTCACATATAAACTTTTACTTTGTCTGGAGTCTCTGCAAATGGTAAAATTTTATTTTGTCTTATAAAGAAATATATAATTCATACTTATTTTTTACAAAATCAGCAAATTAAGGAAAATAATTTAAATCACCCAAATCCCACCAACACTACTAAGTGATAATCACTATTAACAATTTGAAGTATATCCTGAACTTTTTTTTACATCTTTAAATATATATTGTTTAGTTTTATTTTTTAACAAAAAATGGTGTTATGTTTTATATGCTATTTTATGAGGGGTTTTTTTTGTTTGTTTTTGTTTTTACTTTTGCAGAAATTTATTATTTTTTTGGTGGCTGGATGGTACAGGGATTGAACCTTAGACTTTGGTGTTTTCAGCATCATGCTCCCACATCTAATCAACTGAGCTAACTGGCCAACCCAAATTTTGCAGAAATTTTAAAAGTGTAGAAAAGTACAAAAGAAATCCATTTCCCACTGTTCATAATTAACACACTTAGTGTCTCAACATATTTGCTCTAGTTTTCTTTAAGAAAAATTACTTAACTAAGGAAAAAATAATGCTATTTCAACATAAACAGTTCAGAGTGTGCAGAATTAAAAAGGTAAAAGTAATCACCTGAAATTCCTCTATTCAGAAGTAACTATCAAGAAAAACATTCAGAATCTGTATGTGTGCATTTATGTGTGTGTACACATATAGTATAAGTAGGTAGGTAGATTGATAGAAATACTTTTTTTTTTTTTTTCCTTTTTGTCTTTTTTTGTGACCGGCAACGGATCGCAACCCTCAGTGTCGCTCCCGTACCGGACCGGGACCGGCAACGGGATCGCAACCCTCGGTGTTGCGCCTGCACCTCGCTCAGCCAGTGAGTGGCCGGTCTGTACATGGGATCCGAACCCTCGGCGGGAGCGCCGTCACGCTCCTAAGCGGCGCACTGTAGCAGTGCGCCACCGGGCCGGCCCAATAGAAATACTTTTTATAAGTGAGATTATAGTACTAGTTGTTTTTTAAAAAGTATTTACTTTTGAATTTACTTGAAGGAATTGTTAAACTTCAAGTAAATTGTTCTTTACCACGTGACATAGTATTTTATAAAAGGTTGCTTTAAGGATTAAAAAAGATGAAAAATATTAAGAAGTTGAAGTCAATATTTTCTTTTCAGACCATATTTGATTGGAAATCTTATCTGTCGACTCCCTGATTTGAAAGATGAGGACCTAAGCACTTTTACTCTTCTATATCCTCCCCTTCTGATGTTTGTTAGTTATTTTTATATTGTTCAGATGTATTCATTGTTCACCATCGGTTCTTTTACCATGGTTTTCCCATTCCTAAGTTACTTGTTTGTTAATTTTAGATTGGCTGGATTTTGTTATTTTTTATTTTTTTATTTTTTTAAATAGAAGGGCTCATGAGCGCTATATTATTTTTAGTTCTTTAATGTTTGAGAATGTCTGGCTTTTGCCTTTATACTTGAACTACGTCTTGGCTGGGTTTTATGTTCTTGGGTCACACTTTCTTTTCCTTAGAACTTGGTAGACGTTGTCCAGTTGTCTTCAGGCATTGAATGTTGCTGTGGAGAAGTCTGAGGCCAGCCTGATTTTTTTTCCCATCCTTGTAAGTGATTTGCTTTTTCTGATTGCCTGAAAATTTCTATTTTTATCCTCAAAGTTCAGTAGTTTTAATTAGGATTTTTTTGATGTTGAGTGTTTATTAAAATTTTCTGGAATTTAATGTGCTCTTTTAAAAAATGAACTTTATTGTGGTTCAGTAGTTTTAATTAGGATTTTTTTGATGTTGAGTGTTTATTAAAATTTTCTGGAATTTGATGTGCTCTTTTAAAAAATGAACTTTATTGTATAATTTACATAAAATAAAATATGCCTGTTTTAAGTGTACTGTTCATTGAGTTTTGATACTGTATACACTTGTGTTACCATCACCACCACAAGCATGATGAAGAGCATTTATGATGTGCTCTTTTAATCTATATATTCAGTTCTTCATTTCAGGGAAATTCTCTTGTGTTGTATCTTTGAATATAGCTTATATCCCATTTGTTAGTTTCTATTCTTTAGGGACACCAGTTCTTCTTATGTTGGATTGTTTCTGTCTTCCATATTTTTAGTTACCTTTTAGTTCGTTTATCTTTTCAGCTGCATTTACTTATTATCTCAAGCCTTCTCAGTGTCAGGAGTTTGATTTTCAGCTGTGTTAATGAGAATTCTCAAGGTACTTTTGACTCACCCAAGTGACTTCTTGAGTTGGGTCAGAGTAAGTTTAGCTTAGCAGCGTTGTACCTCTTTGATCTATTCTAGAATCATCTTTTTCCCCCCTTTGATTAACATTTTTTGAAGTTTACTTTTATATCTTTTATTTTTGTTAATTTTTATTTTTTAGAGTATTTTTGATCCACTCAGTTTTTGAAGTTTATTTCACTAACTTATATTCCCTTTATTCACACACAGACACATTTCTGTTTTGGGCTTTTTTGGGCAGTAATTTGGGACAAGAAATTCTCTGAGGAAGACTCAGTTGGCCTTAACATATATTATATACATCTTTCCTAGGAGCTTTACTCCATTCAGAGTGTTGAATGGTCTTTCCTTAATAAGCTTATTTCTTGGTAGACTTTGGGATGAGGTGTATCAGGATCATTCATAGGTAAGAAAATCAGGGAATAGAGGTAATCAGGAGAATTGCAGTGTTTTAATAAAAGTATTCAATTTTCCCTTTTCTTCCTGGAGAGAGAGAATTTGCTTTAGGAATATAAGTATTTAACTTTTTCCCAACCCTTTATAAGCAAGCATAAAACTTCATGTGTTTATAACAATGTAATATGGTGGTAAAGTGTGTGGGGTGAAATGTACAATATGAAATAAATGCGAGTCTTGTCAAAATAGCCATTTCAGGACTTTTTAATTGATTACAGTAAACCAAATCGTAAGTGAATCAGAAATTTTGCTTGAACTAAAGGCCAAAACAAATTAGGGACTTTTAGAAATGGGTTGATTGAAAAACACACTTGATTATGAGTAAATATGTTCAGAAAGAACATTTCTAATTAATGTAGAATTTTAGGGTAAAGTGGGATTTTGAACATAGAAGGATCTCTATTATTTATATAATGCATTTTTAATTCATCAGTTTATTTAACAACGATTTATTGAGCACTTACTCTGAGCCAGGCATTGATCTGAGTACTGTGGATATGCCTTAAATGAAAGAAAGCCCTTGCCTTGTGGAGCTACATTATAGTAAATAGGTAATAAATAAATGTGTAAACATATAATTTGAACTAGAAAGTAGTATGTTACTCATTTGAACTATCTAGAAGAAATGAACTACCTAAATATATGAAATGCCTAAAAAATAATATTAACCCTTATCCTTTTCATCAGTCTTCAAATATGAAATAAATAGGTTTTTTAGATTTATATCAAAATACTCTACAGTTATCTTTTATGAGGTACCTATTCTAGCACTTTTTTACTTGAGAAATTAATTTCTCAGTAATATGGAGGAATAACAACATTGCTTAACTTTGTTTTAAATTTACCTGTCTCTATGGAAATCTTGGGCCAACCACTTGAGCTTTCTGGGCTTTAGTTTTCTCATCTATAAAATGAGATAGTTGGCCAAGTTCCATGAATTTAAAACCATACTCAACTATGCCACTCTTTTTCTCCCTCATATTAGTTCAACTTTGGTCTGGTTTATATATTAGGGGCTGGCCAGTTAGCTCAGTTGATTAGAACATGGTGTTGTAACACCAAGGTCAAGGGTTTGAATCCCCACACCAACCAGTTGACAAAAAAAGAGAGAAATATATATTGGGAGTAATGGATCTTTATAAGATTTTATTTGAAAAGAGATTTTTACTTCATTTTCAATAGGTTTTCTTGGCTGCTGGAAAGAAAACAACTCGAGATTGTTCATGTACAAAAAGTGAATTTTCTAAACTAATATGTGCATATGTTCTGGAAATCAAATGACTATCAGGCCTTTAAAAAACAAAGTATATGTATGTACTACCTTACTAATATATAATATTAAACACATTTAAAATAAAACATTTAAAAGGATGCTATGAAATATATAGATGGAAATGCTAAGAGTTTCTTTTCATATCCCAGGAGCTTGGCTTGTGTACTCCCTGGAATGATCATTCATAATTTTTGGATATCATTGACAGAGATGATCCACCAAACTCTCTTGCTTTGAAGGTCATCAGTCTTTTTCTTCATCCGACCTCAGCCACCCATTGAAATGCTTACATCATAGAATTTGTCATTACCGTCATTTCTGAATCTCAATTTTAGACATTTGCTCTCTGATGATTACTTACCCTTTTTCTGCCAACTCACTTACTCTGTTGTTCCTAATTCAGCAATTTACAGAATGCATTGAGACTTGTCTTTCACCAGTCTTCACTTATCTCCTTTCTCCCATACTGCAATAATTTCCTTGCACACATTCTTATTTCTTTTGCCCTGTTTTCTGCTTAACCTGGTAGGAGAGCAAGAGTGACCAGAAAAAAACCCATCTTTCTATTTATTTCACAGTCATGCCTGTTAAGGCCTTGGAGGTGCCAGGAACCTAGAAATACTCTTGTCTGTGCTCATGGCTGATTCATTATTTTCTCTTTTTTGGGGGGGTGGGGGTGGGGGTTGGTTGGCCAGTAATAAGGATCTGAACCCTTCACCTTGGTATTATAATACCCAGATCTAAAGGATTGAGCTAACCAGCTGGCCTCACACTTTTCTCTTTTTAGGCTAGCTTTCTCTTCTCCATGTACATTAGTTACTTCTATATGGGTCACAAATTTATTTTCCTCTTTGCAAGAGACTAGCCTAATCAAATTGAACATCTCTTGGACCTTATTCCAAATTCACCAGAGAATCAGATTGGCCTTGCTTAGGGGAAATGTTTATCCTTGATGCTATAAACTATGTCCAGAGGAGCAAGGTACCATACTACAAGCATTGCTGCTGAGGCTCACCGTTTGGAATGTGTGGGTAGTAGAAATGAGTGTGGTGTTACTTCTTTTGAGAAGTAGTTATGAGTTAGGCAGACACCTTCAAAAATAAAAATTGCTTATCTAATCAGCTTTTAAGGCAGAGTCCATGGGTGGACTTCAGAGAGTCTCTGAATACCCTGAAATTGTTTGAAATTTCTTTATGTGTGTATATATGTGCCTTTTAATGGAGAGGAAGTCCGTGGTTTTTCTATATATCCTCAAAGGGAGCTATGACCTAAATAAAGGACTCTGCTGTAGGAGTTCTTTTAGCAATAATAACCTGTGATTGCATGGATTTAGAAATCTTAGCAATGAAAAGTAAAGAAAAAATAGTTTTTGCTATTATATTTTGTTTTTTTAAAAGATGACTGGTAAGGGGATCCAGCCAGCCCAAGAAACACTTGGAAATTTTAAGTCTGGACTGGTAGTTCGTGTGAAATTCTTTCAGACTGTTGAACCACATCCCTTTTGGATATTTATCATTTACCCAATATATTTTATGTCCTTAGCTAAGTCTTACTCTCTGCCACAGGAAGTCTGGACCTGAATCCCAAAGATCCTTTGTATTTCTTTTAAGTAAAATGATCATCCAGATCTGAGAGAAGTCTGATTGCCTCTGCTTTTTTCCTTTGCTTTAAAAATAGTGGTTTCATAAGGGATTAGGGGAGCAGCTCTCCTGAGTAAATTGAAATTTGTAATTTTCTGTTTCCAGCACAGGCAAAAGCCATTAAATAGCATGTCGTAGTGAATGATGGATTTACTGCTATTCCTTAGTTCCTTACGTGACTTGTTCTCCTTTTAATTGGCTTAAAATGGTATGTTAAAAGCTAGTTGGAATTAGATTCTGAACCTGTTAGGACAGTCTAGAGCTAACTTTCAAATTTGTTTATTTTTTTATTGAGGTGATATTTACATAACAATCAATCATTTAAAAGTGACCAATTAAGTGGTATTTTGCACACTATGGTATTGTGCAACCACTACCTCTATCTAGTTCTAAAACATTTTATTACCCCAAAATAAACCCCACACTCATTGAGTAGATACTCCACATTCCTCTCTCCTCCCCTGCCCCTGGCAACCACCAGTCTGCTTTCTGTTTCTTTGTATTTCTTTTTCTGGATATGTCATAGAAATGAAATCGTATAATATGTGACTTTTTGTGTCTGGTTTCTTTGATTTAGCATAATGGGTATTTTTTGCGTGTGTGTGTGTGTGTGTGTGTGTGTGTGTGTGTGTGTGTGTTATTTTGAAAGTTTATTATACAATCCCAGATTTTTTTTTCTGGTTTCTAAAGTTTACAGGGGAGGGGAAAAAAGAAAAAAGCCCAGGATAGCTTTTGCCCCACAGTATTAGCTGCCTTTTATTTTAATATTAGAAATAGAAACTTCTTTAGAATTTTCGTATTTTAGAAATGCAGTTTCACCATGCTTTCATTAACACAATGAGAAATTTTGAGAGCATTGGTCTAAATGAAGACATTTGAGGGGTTACTTTGAATTCTAGAAGTTGGTAATAGCTGGATGGCATACTCATTCCTTACTTATAAAAATTTGTATGTCAAATGAATTGAAAGATATTAAAATATTTTTTCCATATGAGTAAAGCAAAATATCTCCATATACCAATTGAATAACTAATGAAACACAAGAAACATTCTTGGAAAGTGGTTTATAAATCTTTTTAATAACCTCACCTGTAAATATTATACAGTTTAGATTGCTTTCCAGTATCTGATATGACAGAGAAGGTAGGATTTTTTCTCTTTTTGAGTAATTGTATGTGAATATGTGCACATACCTACCAAAATAAAATCATGGCCTCAATTGGTAGTTTACTGTAGGTTTCCAGGCAGATAGTCCAAAAAAGCAGTTTACACATAAATGTAGTATGACTGGTTAAATAAAGTGAACGGCCCTCTTCCAACTGTAGAGGATGAGGAAGGGCATGTAGTGAGCATTAGCCAGGCAATAAAACCTGTTATAAATAAAAGCCTGTCAAGCTAAATAGCTTTACAACAGCTCTTTTTGACAATGCTGTGCTGGATATCATAATTTGCTTTAGAGGTCAAGGTGAGATGTAAGGATTTCAGAAAAAAAAAAACTTTGACCCCAAATAAATATGATTAGCATTCTTTGCCCTGTTGAATAGAGCCGAGATTTGAAAGGAGTTGAGGTTCAGAAATGAATAAAAAGGTACCTGGTTCCTGACCCCCTCATTCATGAGTGCATGACCCTGGACACTCTGGGACATGTCCAGGTACTCAGCATGGAGAAGTAGGGTGCCCTGGGGCTAAGCCTTGGCCCTGGGAATGGACTTTATTGGGCCTTTGTTCTATAGGGCTTTTAGCATAATGTTTTTGAGGTTCATCCATGTTGTAGCGTGTGTCAATACTTCATTCATTTTTATGACCCAAGTAATATTCCATTGTATATATACTGTAAATTATTATTTTGTTAAAGACATTGAGGTTGTTTTACCTTTTGGCTATTGTTAATGATGCTACTATGAACGTTTGCCTACAAGTATTGCTTTGAGTACTTGTTTTCATTTCTTTTGGGTGTCTACATAGGAATGGAATTGCTGGGTCCTGTGGTAATTCTATGTTTAGCTTTTTGAGAAACTGCTAAACTGCTTTCCATGTTGAACCATTTTACATTCTCACAAGCAATGCATGAGGGTTCCAATTTCTTGACTTTCAGGTTTTACACTTAACATAAATGGCATTGCATTGTGTGGTCGTTAATTTGGTAGAAAAGGAGAACCGAAAATGGTTAAAAAGGAACAAGTCTTCCCTTATTTTCTAGAAACTTAACTTGCTTTCCTTCTCCTTAGATATGTGGTAGATGGTGGCTTTGTGAAGCAATTAAATCACAACCCCAGATTAGGGTTGGACATCCTGGAGGTGGTTCCAATTTCAAAGTAAGTCTCTATGTTCAGACTTTTTGTTCGAAGAATAGTTGATTAGATAATTTCTGGTTGGTTTGGGGATAGGAAGTAAATTACTTAGGAAACTCACAAAACATTTTGGAGACTTTTGTTTTTTTCTTCTGTAGGAGTGAGGCATTACAACGAAGTGGCCGAGCTGGCAGGACTTCCTCAGGAAAATGCTTCCGGATCTATAGTAAAGATTTCTGGAACCAGTGTATGCCTGACCATGTGATCCCTGAGATTAAGAGAACTAGTTTGACATCTGTAGTTCTGACCTTAAAGTGCCTTGCCATACATGATGTCATAAGGTATGCGGACCACTTGTAAAAAAGAAAAATTTGTTATGGTGGAGGCAGGCTATTCCTCAAAAATTCTTTTGCAGTATTTGACTCATATATCCCTGAGAGTTGAGACTAACCTATTTTCAAAATTGGTTTTCATACTGGATGCTTTTCTACTAAACCCAAATAAAAGCCTTCCTTTCATTGCTTTATTGGGATTTGATCCCTTGCTCATGTTTTAGGCTTGGCTTAGTAGGGGGCCTTGTACAGATATTTATTTGGATTAATTTGTGACTACTGTTTATTTGTAATGAAAGATGTATAATGACCCTAATTCCAGTCAGAAACTATTTTTTTTTTTTTTTTTTTAAAAAGATGACCGGTAAGGGGATCTTAACCCTTGACTTGGTGTTGTCAGCACCATGCTCAGCCAGTGAGCAAACCAGCCATCCCTATATGGGATCCGAACCCGGGGCCTTGGTGTTATCAGCACCGCACTCTCCCGAGTGAGCCACTGGGCCGGCCCAGAAACTATTTTTTTGTAGCTTCTTTTGTATGGCAGAATTTAATGATGATTTGTAATAACGAATATGAATTAAAATGGTTCACAATGAATATGTCATTACAAACCATTTCATTTTCAGTTAGAGGGCAGGACCATCCGTATAACGGGTATTCCATCAGAATTTATTGAATGATAACCTAATATCTTTTGTTTTCAACACAGTATTGAACAAGATTGCATTTGATAACTTTGTGAATAAGGAAATAATCTAGAGATGATAGTACTGAATAGGGTATAGTTGTCAAATAGCCAAATCCAAAAAGTATCAATTAATTGCTTAGTTTAGTCTAGATGGAGGTTTTAGTGGTAGTGCACTGAACTTAGCTCTTTCCTGATAAGCATTTTTAATGAAGATGTTGAATGAAGCTATTGAAATTATGAGTATCAGATTTCTGGAAAGTGTCTTAATATCTAATTGGTAGGTGATTAAAACAAAGCTTTAGAATGATCACAACAGGCCAGAACCTTGGGCAAAAATCAACAAGGAAAAAAAAAAATAGAAATTTGGGCTGGCTGGTTAGCTCAGTTGGTTGGAGCTCAGCCTTGAAACACCAAGGTCAAGGGTTCAGCCCCTCTCCACAAACCCCCCTCAAAAATCAAAAAAGTCTGAAAGGATACATCCTATATCTGGTGTTTTGGATGTACAGTAAGGAAATTCATGTGGGAAAGATCTGCAATTAGGCTTTCCATTTAGTTCAGTTGGTTAGAGTGTATCTTTATAACACCAGGGTCAGAGGTTTGAATCCCCTTACCAGTCAGTTGCCAAAAAAAAGAAAAAAGATCTGAAATTATCAGATCACCACAAACCAATATCTACTTGCAGTTATGATTCTGTTTAAAAAAATATTTTTAAAAACCCCACTGGTTTTTTGGCTGTAAACTTTGGTTATATCAATAAACTAATGTCTAGATGACAGGGAATTATAGCACTCCTGTTCTGTGTTGGTTACTCAGCATTTGGAGTTCAGTTTTGGATATCGTCAAATTTTATGGGAAGTTTGACAACCTAGAGTGTTTCTAGAGGATAGTAATTAGCTATGGTGAGTCTCTTAGAAATGAAATAATTTATAATAAGTGCTTGACAGAATTGGTAATTGGTGGGATCAAAGGAGAAAAATAATTGCACTTTTTGCAGATCTGATAATACTATTATATAGAAGAGGAAGCTAATTAGTTTGGTAGTGCTCTAGTACAAGGGCTGAAAACCACAGTCAAACCTTGCTGACCATTTTTGTAAATAAAGTTTTATTGGAACTCAGCCATGCCCATTCATTTACATATGGCTGCTTTTGCTACAACAGCAGAGTTTAGTAATTATGACAAAGACCGTATGGCATGCTAGCCTAAACTGTACTATATAGTCCTTTATAGAAAATGTTTACCAACTCTAGCTCTAGAAGCTACTGTGACCTGTTGGTACAAGTTGTAGGAAAGCTAACAGTAGAACAGTCTAAGAGATTTTTGTGTGTTTTTAAATAGAGCTGTCAGGAGGGTGTAGGGGAGCAGAAGTTGTGGACTAACAGGTACAAAACTATGCTATCTACCCTAAGTGAATCACTGTGTAGTATATGCATTTTTTTTCCCCCCAGCCACTGGCTGGTTTGGGGATCTGAACCCATGACCCTGGTGACAGGTACAAAACTATGCTATCTACCCTAAGTGAATCACTGTGTAGTATATGCATTTTTTTTTCCCCCCAGCCACTGGCTGGTTTGGGGATCTGAACCCATGACCCTGGTATTATAAGAATAAGACTGTGCTCTAACCAACTGAGCTAACTAGCAAGCCCAGTAAATGCATGTATTGAAACAACACACTGTACCTTACAAAAATAAACAAAATTGAAAAAAATAGTTTAAAAAATAAATTAATAAAATACAGCTGTCAGTTTGGAGTGGACATTTATGTAAGGTATCGGATTTTTTGTCCTTTATTGGACCTTTTTCAAGGCGAGAAATTGGAGTAGATGATTTTTCATCTTAAGACTTAAGGTAGGCTGCCCGGTTCGCTTAGTTGGTTGGAGTGCAGTGTTATAACACCAAGGTCAAGGGTTAGAATCCCTGTACTGGCCAGACTCCCCTCCAAAACAACACTAAAGGTGGAAAAACAATTTAGTGCAGATGATATTAAGTAATTATCATTCCTATTTTAAAAAAAATATGTATTCACACTTGGTTATGTGCCACTCTGCTATCCTTTGTGAATATTATTCTTAATTTTTTGGTTAATTTTCTTACGTTCATTAATGGTATCATGGTAATGTAAGAGAATGCTCTTATTTCCAGGAGATGCATGCTAAAGTGTTTTGGGAGTGAAGCAGCCTTGTATTTGTAATTTGTTTTCAGATAGTTCAGCAGAAAATAAGTACATATAAATGTATACATATGTAATGCAAATATGGCAAAGTTAATTGAATATATACTTCTTTCATCTAAAAGCATTTGTGGTACTATTAAACAATGTATAATTTTTGGCCACTTTCCATTAATTTTTCTCCACTTTCATAAAAATTTAGTAAAAAAACAATTGTGGACTTCAGAAGAGAGTAAACTTGACATTGGCTGTGAAGGATGTGGCAGGAATAAGATAAGGAGAATGGAATGGTGAGAGTGTTCCAGCTAACGGGAGTCAAAGTGCTTCTTGAATTAGCGGAGTGTGGTTCATAAGAAATTATTTCCTCTTATGCTGAATGCTAATCATGATCATATTATGTTTAAAAAAAGAAGAGGACTTGAAAAATAGGAGAAGTAAAACCTTTAAGAACATTTTCATCATGTGTATAAAATCCTACTATGTTCAAAGAATGGCCTTTCATTTCATGTTTCATTTAAATACACAGGTTTCCCTATTTGGATCCACCTAATGAGAGACTTATTTTGGAAGCTCTTAAACAACTTTACCAGTGTGATGCTATTGACAGGTAAAAAAAAAAACCCAACCAAAACAGACATTGATCTCTTTTTAAACAGGGCTCTAAATACCTTTTTTTATCAGTAGAAAATGATTTGTTTAAATGGAATGGATTGTTTTACTTGAAATTAGAATTTGTCCTCAGTCTTTCTTCACAATTCTGATTTAAAAACTGCCATAAAACCATTTTCATTTAATATTGGTATTACTTAACAAGTAATTTCTGAGTACTATTTCAGTGCCAAGTGTTATGCTGGGTACATAAACACAATAAGAGAGCCAGCCTTGTTCTCATAATTGTGTGTGATGGGGGAATGTTTGATTATTCTTCTCTCATTTCTTCAAGGACTTCCTCTATGCTTCTTTAGCATGTTTGTATCTTTTTTTATACTATTTTATTCTGCCTTGTTATTTAGTTTTTCGAATGTGTTAAGGCTTTTGACAGGGGATTTATCATTTTTATGTTCCTCTTATCAATTACAACAGGGTTTTATTTTCTTATATTGAATTGAATTTCTGGAGGTGATTTAAGATTATCTAGATTATATCTGATTTATTCTGAATGATGAAGATTACATTTGTATTCTCCCAAATGTAAGAACTCTTTCTTTCTATTAAGGAGTGGCCATGTGACCAGACTGGGTTTGTCTATGGTGGAGTTTCCTCTCCCTCCCCATCTGACATGTGCAGTAATAAAGGCTGCCTCGCTGGATTGTGAAGATCTACTACTTCCAATAGCAGCAATGTTGTCTGTGGAAAATGTCTTCATTAGACCCGGTAAGAAGTTTATTGATAAGTTTTTTTGTTTGTTTTTTCTAATTAATAGACTTTACTTTTTAAAGGAGTTTTAGGTTTACAAAAAAATTGAGTGGGAGGTACAGAGGGTTCACATTTACCTCCTCAATCCCCCCCTATAGACACACAGTTTCTCCTACTGTGAGGGTACTTCAAAAAGTTCGAAGATCTACTACTTCCAATAGCAGCAATGTTGTCTGTGGAAAATGTCTTCATTAGACCCGGTAAGAAGTTTATTGATAAGTTTTTTTGTTTGTTTTTTCTAATTAATAGACTTTACTTTTTAAAGGAGTTTTAGGTTTACAAAAAAATTGAGTGGGAGGTACAGAGGGTTTACATTTACCTCCTCAATCCCCCCCTATAGACACACAGTTTCTCCTACTGTGAGGGTACTTCAAAAAGTTCATGAAAAAAATTGTATTACCTTTTAATTCTGTTTTTCTGTGAACTTTTTGAAGTGCCCTCGTATTAATATCTTTCATTTGCATGGTGTATTTGTTACAATTGAACCAATATTAATACATTATTAACTAAAGGGATCACTGTTTGTGTTGTATATTCTATGAGTTTTGACAAATGTGTGATGACACGTATCCACCATTACAGTATCATACTCAATAGTTTTATTGCCTTAAATTTCCCCTGTGCTTCACCTATTCATCCCTACATTCCTTCCCATAACCCCCTGGAAACCACTGATCTTTTTACTATCTCCATAGTTTTGCCTAGAATGCCATATAATTGGAATCATACAGTACTTAACCTTTTCAAATTGCCTTCTTTCACTCTGCAATATGCATTTAAGTTTCCTCCATGTCTTTTTGTGACATGATAGCTAATTTCTTTTGACCTCTGAATAGTATTCCACTGTATGGAATTTGTTTGTTTACTCATTCATCTATTGAAGGATATGTTGGCTGCTTTTTCATGTTTTGGCAATTATGAATAAAGCTGCTATAAATATCCATGTTAAGGTTTTTGTGTGAACATAGGTTTTCAACTCATTGCTGGATCATATGGTAAGAGTTTGTTTAGTTTTGTAAGAAACTGCCAAACTGTCTTCTAAAGTAGCTGTACTGTTTTGTATTCCTACCAGCAGTGAACCTGAGAGTTCCTGTTGCTTCACATCCTGGTGGTATTAGTGTTTTGGTGGATATTAGCCATTCTGGTAGGTGTGTAGTGGTACCTCATTGTTTTAATAATTTGCAGTTCCCTGATAACATAAGATGTTGAGCATCTTTTTATATGTGTATTTGCCATCCACGTATCTTCTTTGGTGAGATGTATGTTCAGGTTTTTTTTAATTGGGTTGTTTGTTTTCTTATTGTTCAGTTTTAAGAGCTCTTTGCACATTTGGGATAATAATCCTTTATCAGAAATATCTTTTTTTTTTTTTTTTTTGTCTTTTTCGTGACCGGTAAGGGGATTGCAACCCTTGGCTTGGTGTCGCCCGCACCGCGCTCAGTCAGTGAGCACACCGGCCATCCCTATATAGGATCCGTTTTTCATGACCGGTAAGGGGATTGCAACCCTTGGCTTGGTGTCGCCCGCACCGCGCTCAGTCAGTGAGCACACCGGCCATCCCTATATAGGATCCGAACCCGTGGCGGGAGTGTCACTGCGCTCTGAGCGCTGCACTCTCCCGAGTGCACCACGGGGCCGGCCTAGAAATATCTTTTGTAAATATTTTCTCTAAGTCTGTGACTTATCTTCTCATCATCTTGATGTCACCTTTCACAGAGCAAGAGTGTTTTTTAATGAAATCCAGCTTATCAATTATTTCTTTCGTAAATCGTGCCTTTGGTCCTGTATCTAAAAAGTCATTGCTATATCCAAGGTCATCTAGGTTTTGTCCTATATTGTCTTTTAGTAGTTGGATGTCTGGTTGTTTTAGCACCGTTTGTTCAAAATTCTGTCCTCTCTATTGAAATGCCTTTGCTCCTTTGTCAAAGATCAATTGACTGTATTTGTATGGATCTGTTTCTGAGCTCTGTATTCTGTACCATTGATCTGTTTGTCTATTCTGCCAGTACTACACTGTCTTGGTTATTGGAGATTTATAGTAACTCTTAAAGTTAGGTAGGGTCAATTCTCTGACTTTTTTTTTTTTTTTTTTGGTAGCTGGCCAGTTCAGGAATCAAACCCTGGACCTTGGTGTTGTCAGCACCACTCTGTAATCAGGTGACCTCATCGGCCAGTCCTAATTCTCTTTGTTCTTTCCCTTCAACATTGTTTTGGCTGTTCTAGGTATTTTTCCTTTCCACATAAACTTAAACCCAGTTTGTTGAAATCACAAAGTAACTTGCTGGGATTTTAATAGGGATTGTGTTAAACCTATAGATCAATTTGGGAAGAAGTAACACCTTGACAGTATTGAAATCTTCCTATCCATCTGTCCATTCTTTTTAGATCTCCAGTAATTCACTGAGCATTTGTTGAAGATTTACCATATGCCTAGTCCTGGAACAGGAAACTAATAATAAACACTTTTTATGTTTTGTTATCCTTAAACTTAGTTGTTTGGCATAGGGAATATATAATGTTCCTGGCTGAGAGTTAATATCCTTTCACTGGTAAAGGAGGGTAACAGGGTGGACCTTTGTTCTTTTATAGTACATTAGTAATATATTAACCTTTTTTTTCTAGAATCAAAAGAAAAGATAGTTCAGCCTTTATATCCTTAAAGAATTCTTTTAAAGTTTCCATTTAAACTTCTGTTTAGTTCTTTTTTGGTGTGTTAGTATGGGATACAACTTGATTTGATACATGTCAGCTTAGCTTTCATCTAATGGGGTAATTTTTTTTCAGGAAGCTCATGAGCAGATAATACACTTTGTCTGTAGACTAACAATAGACTAGTGTGTGCTGTCTTACTGGCCTTATCCATTTATAGGCTGTGAGTGTTGGGTTCAGAATGGTTTATCATTGTCATGATTATAATGGAGAATGCATTTTTCTATAAAAATACTCTGTAAATTAATCAGTGTGCTGCCTACCCCAAATATGAGTAGATTGCCTTGTTAAGTGTCAGAATTGATTCTAGTAATACTGTTAATTCCAAGTGTTTTTTCCTAGTAAAATACTACATACAATAAATAATGTTGACTGGTTTTCATTAGGTAGTATCAAAGCTGAAAATACTCTAAAAACTATTACAGAGTATTGAAGTGGTAATCAAGAGTGTAGGTTTCTGTCCAACTCCACTGCTACCTAATTATGTGACTATGGGCCTACCTCGCTTTTCTGGACTTGATTTTTTCATTTGTAAAACCAGGGAGTTAGATTAAGGTGATACAACTCTCCTAGTCTTTTAAGGCTACAAAAAGAAAATGTTCTTTTCTTTATTGGAATATTTAAATAGACAAAACCAGTCTAATGTTAGCTTTTTTCTTTTTTCTTTTTTTGGTAACATTTTATTATAATTTCAAACTTGAACAGAAACGTTGCAAGAATAGTAAAAGAACTCCTTTATACCTTCTATCTAGTTTCAGCAGTTTTTAACATTTCACCCCCTTTGCTTTATTCTTCTCTGTCTCTCTCTGTCTGTATCTCTCTGTATATGTATATACACACACAAAGGGTCTTCACAAAGTTCATGGAAAGATTCATATTATCTTTTAATTTTTCCACAGACTTTTTGAAGTATCCATATATATGTATACACATAAATACATATGCTTTTTTTCTTTTTCTGAATTATTTAAGAGTAAATTGAAAACATTGTGCTTCCTTATTACAAAACATTCATATTTACTAAGAACAAGAGCAATCTCTTATTTAACCATAGTACATTTATCAAAATTAGGAAATGTAACATTGATATAATATTAGTATCTAATCCAGAGTCCATATTCAAATTGTTCATTTCCCCTAGAATATGTAAAAAGTAGTTTCAAATTGCTAAGCTATAACACTGTAAAAGGCAACACTATATAACTAGAGTTCAATATTTGTTTATAGTTTTTTTAAGGTAAAATTTACATAGAAATGTACGAATCTTAAGTGTATCATTCAGTAAAATTTCGGAAATGCATACACCCAGATAACCCACACCCCTCTCAAGAAATAGAACATTTTTATCACTCCAGAAAGTTCCCTTATTGCCACTTCCCAGTCAAATATCACTCCACCTCCCCCCAATCAGTCACTTTTCTGATATATTTGGGGGGGGGGGCTATCTTCACCTGTTCTGAAACTTCGTATAAGTAGAGTTATTATACAATATGTACTTTTTTGTGTCCAGCCTCTTTTGGTCGACATAGTGTATGTGAGATTCATCCATATTGTTGTATGTATCAGTGCTTTGTTCTTTTTACTGTTGAGTTGTATTCCATTGAATGAACATACTACATTTGGTTTACCCCTTATCCGGTTGATAGGTGTTTGTAAATAAATAAATAAATAAATAAATAAATAAATAAATAAATAAATAAATAAATAAATAAATAAATAAATAAATAAATAAATAAATAAATAAATAAATAAATAAATAAATAAATAAATAAATAAATAAATAAATAAATAAATAAATAAATAAATAAATAAATAAATAAATAAATAAATAAATAAATAAATAAATAAATAAATAAATAAATAAATAAATAAATAAATAAATAAATAAATAAATAAATAAATAAATAAATAAATAAATAAATAAATAAATAAATAAATAAATAAATAAATAAATAAATAAATAAATAAATAAATAAATAAATAAATAAATAAATAAATAAATAAATAAATAAATAAATAAATAAATAAATAAATAAATAAATAAATAAATAAATAAATAAATAAATAAATAAATAAATAAATAAATAAATGTTCTATCATGTACCTCTTTGTGGTTTTAATTTGCATTTTCCGGATGATTAATAATGTTGAGCACTTTTTCATGTGCCTGTTGACCATTTATGTCTTCCTTTGTGAAGTATCTGTTAAAATATTTTGCCCATGTCTTAAATTAAAAAAAAATAATAATAATTTGCTGATTCTTTGTTCTGCCAGCCCGGGTCTACTGTTGAGCCCTTCTACTTTTAATTTTGTTTATTGTACTTGTAAGCTCCAGTGGTCAGCTGATGATTGGTTGGAGGTTATACCTAAGCCACTTAAGCCAGTGGTGATTTCACCTTTTACTGTTGGATCTGTGTTGTGTGGTTTGGAGACTACTTTCATGGTTCATGGAGTTTATGAGTTTGTCCTTTGTTCAGCCAAGGACTAGTTCCCCTCTCCCTTTGCTCTTCAGAAGACATAACTATGGGCATGTGCACAGTCTTCAGAACACAGATGACTTTGTTTTTATTAGGTTTCTCTGAGTCTTCTTTACTGATCTCTCTGTTAAATTTTTGGTTGGTCTGCCTCTATTGGTATCAAACCAAGCTGTTAGTCTCCACTGATTGCTAACTGATTGCTCTATTATTTCTGACAGTGCATAAATTGCTCCATATTCTGATCCAAATAAAATTGAGCACCTTGGCAGAGGCAAGATATTACAGATCTTTGACAATGCTTGCCCCCATCCTCCCTTGGGAATAATCTCTTTGCTATGGAGCCGGAGTTGGGGGGTAAATGGAGGCCTGCTCTGCACTGGCTGCCCCACCTGGATCCTCTCTATAGAGCAGAAGCTTGGGATTGGGGGGTGGTAGGAACTGGTGCTGCGGCTACCACCACTGCATCTTCCCCAGTACAAAGCCTGATGAGATGCCATCTCTGGATGTTCACTGGCTGCAAACAAACAAAATAACAAACCAACCTGGGAGCTGGTAGTAGTGGGAGCTACCACTCAGCCCTAAACCTATTGTAACAGCTCTTCTGCAATGCAAAGCTGTGGGGGAATAGGAGATGGCATTCTTCATTAGCTTCCCTACAGAACAGGAACTGGTAGTGAGGGAAAGAGTGCCGCTTTCAGGCTGCCAGGCCCTCTGGAATAGCTCTTCCACACACAGAGCTGTGAGGGGACGGGGCATGCTTCCTACTGTTCTTAACTGAATTCCATAGATTTTTTGTAAGCCCTTTGGTCAATCTCCAGAGACTTCAAGTGATTTTCTTTGGTAATTTTGTCTAGTTTAATGGATGTCTCTCTGGGAGAGAGGTTTTGCCTAATTACTAAACCACCATTCTATATATATGTGTATAGTTAAAAATTCAAACACTGCAAAAGAATTTAAGTGAAAAGTAAGTCTCCCTCCTAAACTTATCCCCAGGTCTGAGTCCTAGAGGCAGCAACTGCTACCAACTTTTTATTTATGCTTGAAAAGATAAGCCTGCTAGATACATAAATTACCTAGGCTTTTAAACCTGGGTAATCAAGAACTTCAGGGGCTGCAAAGTGCAGCTTCAGTTTTTGAGCATGTGATTTGTTGAGATCTTGTCACACCCCAAATGTGCTGCATTGGCTTTTCACCTGCTTTGAAGTGCACTTAAAGTCTTTATAGGTTAGGCAATCCTTTCTGGCTTGGGTCTTAATTGTTGTAGATCACCTACTTCAGTTTATTTATACTTATCATTGGTAAAACTGGCTAGTGTTCTCAGATCTGAACACTGAGTTAAGATTTTAAACATCAGAACAATGATTCTTTCAACATGTATAGTAATCTTTCTCTTTTGCCATAGTAAACTGTATACAAATATCTGCTAGAATATCTATTGCTTTACAAGATAGACAATGGAATGAGGGCTGTTAAATGTTTTTTAGGTAGCAAACAGCATTGCCTTATAATAGAACAAATTTAAAATAATATTTAAAATTTTTATTTTAAATATTTTCATTGTGATATTTTTAGAAACAAAGGATACATCATGTGTGTGTGGCACTTAGCCTTGTTCCTCTGCTTCAACTCTGAGGACTGTTATTATTGAAATCTATTATTGTATAGAAAAGTACTGAATTATCTTCCCAAGGGAAGAAGTTCAGCTGGTATTGCCTTGTTTTGCTGCTTCAGCTTCTTACTTATAGTTGTTGCCTATGTGACATCTACTTATTTGATGAGGTAAAACTGATAATGTACTCTCATCTGGGGAAAGTTAATAAACTAAAGAAAATGACAAGTCTACTGAGAAAACAATCAACAATGGATAAACTATCATTTAATCAGAGGATAAACTTTCTGAGATTTATCAACTGTATGTAATGTGGGTTTAGACTTTCCTATATCTACCCTGAATTTATGGTGGGACTTCATGCAAGTTTTTTTTTTTTTTTAAAGATGACCAGTAAGGGGATCTTAACCCTTGGCTTGGTGTTGTCAGCACCACGCTCACCCAGAGAGCAACTGGCCATCCCTATATAGGATCCGAACCCGAGGCCTTGGTGTTATCAGCACCGCACTCTCCCAAGTGAGCCACGGGCCGGCCCTGCAAGTTTTAATTTTAATTAATTAGGTTATATTTGAGGGAAGAGGTAGGAAAAAGGAACAAGAATTTGCTCTGTCTTTTCTTTTAACTTTGAAAATAATGGTGGGGAGATATACAGACACAGAGAGAGACAGAGACAGACACAGAGGAGAAACAGAGAGAAGGTAGTAATGTACAATGGAGAGCCAAGAAGCTCTCTAAATTTTTTATTATTTATTTATTTATTTATTTTTGTCTTTTCTGTGACCGGTAAGGGGATCGCAACCCTTGGTGTGGTGTCACCCGCACTGCGCTCAGCCAGTGAGCGCACCGACCATTCCTATATAGGATCCGAATCCACGGCGGGAGCGTCGCTGCGCTCCCAGCGCTGCACTCTCCCGAGTGCACCATGAGGCCGGCCCCTCTCTAAATTTTTTAAAGTTTAAGCAGGCAGCCACTCTAAACAACAACTGACCATAGAGAGTTAATCTTCATAAAATATGAGCTGAGTTTAAAATTGTAACCCACTAAAATTCATTGCAAAGTTATTCTGACATCCTAAGAGATGATGAGCCATCTATGTAAATTACTGTAGTAGGTATTACAGCCAAATTGAAGGTTTCTAGGGTTAGGTGGAGGCAAGAAGGGAAGAACTGGACCCTGGCTAGAAGCATCTCTGAGGCTTCATAACCCAGGGGAACCAGGCAACTGGGGCTCTGCATTTCTGTAGCAGGAAACACCATGATTCAAGTATTCCAGGAGTGCCTGGCTCATAAGCTTGTCTCCTAGTGTTGGAAGCCAGGATGGAGTTGATGCTGGAGTATGTGAAATTTGACTTTTGGCATACCTTCTGGGGAATGGTAGTTGGGTGCTTGAAATGAGATGACTTAAGAATCAGTATCCTTGAGCAGTTCAATAGCAGAGCCATTTATTTGTATGGTCTGAGATAAATCGTATTTCTTCTCCTTTTGTCTCTAGCTAGGTAACATAGTTGGAAGCTACTTAAAGACCGGGATGAAAGACTTTATACATTCATGAATATTAATCAGGTTGCTTTCCTCCTAATTGCTGCTGTGCAGATTCACATTGGAGAAAAAACAAACAAGGTGAGTGTAGGCATTTAATGTAAAGTAGAACTAAATTGCTTCTCTAATTCTCCTTTTAGTTGATCCAGAGTACCAAAAGGAAGCAGAACAGAGACATCGAGAATTGGCAGCTAAAGCTGGAGGATTTAATGACTTTGCAACATTAGCTGTCATCTTTGAACAATGCAAATCAAGGTATGTGAGGTACTCTTTTGTACTGGAAAATGTCAGTTTGTTATATATCTCCAATATGTACTTACTGTGTCACTTTAGACAGTAAGATTCAATGGGAATGATATTGACCTCAAGGTATTTTGAACATCAGTGAGATTATCTATATGACTGTTACTTAGTAGGCATTTCGTATATAATATTGGTTTTCTTTTTTCTTTCCCCAAACCTTTCCTGGAAATGTCCTTATAGAATTTTGCTTCTATATAGATAGGTTAGATGAGAAAATGAGTAGATGTTTGTTAATGTGTGAATATGTAATATGTATATATAAGTCCATTTACAAATTATTTTTTAATTTAGTCAGAGGCATTTAACATTAATTCGTTTTTTTCAAATTTCCTAAAGTAGTTTTTTAGTACTTAGACAGGTCTCATTCAAAAGAGCTGACAGTTTTCACTTAAGGGTTTCTACTTTTGTAATAGAGATGAGAAGGTTAAGACCATCTTTCACTTATAGAAAATATTTTTTTTCCTTTCTTTTTTTATATAGACATAATTGATTATACAAATTCGTGGGGTATAAAATTGACTAGAGAAGATATTTTCATTATACCATTATTTTTGTTTTGCAGTGGAGCTCCAGCTTCATGGTGCCAAAAACATTGGATTCATTGGAGGTGCTTATTTTCTGCATTTCGTGTGGAAGCTCAACTTCGAGAACTAATTAGGAAGCTTAAACAGGTGATTACTATAATGGATTCTTTCTTGAGTAGCATTTTAGACCTGTGTATTTTATATTGAGTTTTCGTTGATATAGTTACTTTTTACCACCATTTCTACTCTACTACCCTCCCTTTCTACTTGCTTCTCTGTACAACCAACTCCTGATCTCATAAAAGACTCCGAGTAGTGATAAAGGAATTTTACCTGTAGAAATGAGGATATTATTTAAAGACAGCTTTACTGATGTATAATTTCATGTGCAATAAACTGCACATATTTAAGATACATAATTTGATGAGTTTGATGTCTGCATAAACCCATGAAACCATTACACAGTCAAGATAATGAACATATCTATCACCTCCCAGAGTTTTCTGATACCCTTTTGTAATCCATCCATCACACCTTCCAGGTCCCCCTGCTCTTACCATGCAACCACTGATCTGCTTTCTGTCACAATACATAAGTTTGTATTTCCAAGCACTTTATGTAAATGGAATTGTATAGTATGTCTTCCTTTTTGTCTGGCATTTACTCAGCATAGTTATTTTTTCAATTCCATATATTTTTTTATTGTGGTAAAATACAATTAACATAAAATTTACCATTTTTAAGTACACAAGTCAGTGGCATTAAGTCTATTTACAATGCTGTGCAACCCTTACCACTCTGAACTTTTTATCATCCTGTACTGAAAGTATACCCATTAAACAAGAACTTCTCATTCCCTTCTCCCCTCAGCCCCCCAGTAATCACTATTCTACTTTCTCTCTGTTTCATTTTGAATGTTTTCTATTTGCTTTGTCTTCAAGTTCACTGATCTTTTCTTCCATAACGTCTGTTCTGCCATTAATTCCATCCAGTATATTTTTCACATCAGGTGATCTGATTTTCATCTCTAGATGTTGGATTTGAGTCTTTAAAAAATTATTTTTTATTTTCCAGGTCACTACTTAACTTTTTGAATATATGTAATCCAGTTATAATATACATATAATTAGAATATAAATATAATATAATTAATGTCTGTGCCAATTCTGGGTTGGTTTTGATTCACTGATTTATAAACTCACTATGGGTTGTATTTTCCTGCCTTTTTTTTTTTTAAGTGTTTTCCTTTTATTAGAATTCATATCTTTTTGGTATGGGGATCTGAACCCTTGACGTTGGTGTTAAGGCTATGCTCTAACCGACTGACAGCTAACTGGCCAGCCCTGCCTTTTTTTTTTTTTCCCCTGTGTGTTTTTTGTTTTTGTTTTTGTTTTCCCTGCTTGTTTGGGTGTTAAGGCTATGCTCTAACCGACTGACAGCTAACTGGCCAGCCCTGCCTTTTTTTTTTTCCCCTGTGTGTTTTTTGTTTTTGTTTTTGTTTTCCCTGCTTGTTTCCATGGTTGGTAATTTTTGAATGGATGTCAAGCATTGTGAATTTTACCTTGCTTGGTTCTAGATATTTTGGTATTACAGTTACTTAGAAACTATGTGATCCTTTTGGGTCTTGCTTATAAGATTTGTTAGGCTCTTCTACTTTTCCCAAAACCGTGTGAATTATGAGGTATTCTAGTCTGGCGTATAGAAACAGGTACCATTCCTAGCCCTATGTGAACACCAAGTACTATTACCTCCTATCCTTCTGGGAGTTTCTTTTCCTGGGCCGTTAGTTTCTTCACATTCATGAGCAAGTCAGTACTCAGCTGAACACTTGAGGAGGACCTTCTGCAGATCTCTGGAGTTCTCTTTCTGTAGTTCTCTCCTGAACTCTATCCTGTAAATTCTAGCCACCTTGGTCTTCCTGGACTCTCAGCTCTTTCTCCTTAACTCAGGGAGTTCTCTGGATCCCATTTGGGTTTTTCTTCACTGCACTTTGGTCTGGAATCTCTCTGTTGTGAGGCTTACTTCATTTATTTTCTGTCTCTTGGAGTCACTGATCTTTGTTGCCTGATATACAGTGTTTTAGAAATCATCATTTCATATATTTTGTCCATCTTTTGGTTGTTTCAGGTGGAAGGGTAAATCTGATCCCTCTTACTCCATATTGGCCAGAAGCAGAAGTCTTTATAAATGTGGACTTTTCAGAATAAAAGATTATTTCAAATTGTTCTGTGAGATTTACCACCGTATATATATTCTTTCTACAGCAAAGTGATTTCCCAAGAGAGACTTTTGAAGGCCCTAAACATGAAGTCCTACGAAGATGCCTTTGTGCAGGCTATTTCAAAAATGTAGCTCGAAGGTAAGCAATATGAGCTTGAGATATGCATCAAGAAATACTATTGTATTTGACTACAATATTGAACTATTGCTTTTTTTTTTTTTTTTTTTGGGGGGGGCCCGTGGGGGGCCCAAAAAAAAAAAAAAAAACAAAAGTTCAATTTTTTAGTCAAAAAAAAAAAAATTTTTTTTTTTTTTTTTTTTTTTTTTTGAGGCTGGCCAGTATGGGGATCCAATACAATACTGAACTATTTACTGTTAAAGATTGAAGGTTTGATTTAAGCTCTTTGATGGTGATGACATCAGTTAAAATGAATTTTTTCATAGTTTTCATTTATGCGGGTTGGGGGTATTGCTGCAGTGGCTCAGAGGGGGTACTGAAGCTCAAGCAGGGTAGGAGGGGAGTGTATGTAGGGCAGTTGTCCAGCATGGATTATTATCACCTAAGGCAAGGGACAAGGGTTTTCTTGTAGATGGGTGGCCCTTTGTGGAGTCTGAAAGCCACACAGGTTGAGGATGGCATCTTTGAGGAAGGATTGCTTGGTTTTGAGTGTCAGAGGTCAAGCTGGGTGGGGAGAGTATCTTTGAAGGGAAAGGGTAACAATGGTGGTGACTGGAGATTTATTATATACAGAGGAATTAATCGTGTAACTAAATATGTTAAGGAAATAGTGAAGAGTGTTAGAAATACTGAAAGGGAGAAAATGAGAATTATCTCTGTAGAGCTGGATTGGAATTTCAGTGTATTATCATGAAGTTATGATTTTTAATATAGATTGTAAGTGGATATAGGAATAAAAATAGATATTAATGTATGTATATATAATATGTACTTGTATGTATATAAATATTTAATATGTAAATATACATATATATCCTGGCTCTCAGAGGAACTGGGAGAAGTGACACCATAATTGCAGTGCATACATGTAGTACCCAGATCTTACTTGGAACAGACATCTGCCACTTAAAGGAATCAGGGCTCTTTGGAGAAATGGGGCTGGGAAAGTACAAGATGAGCCCAGAACATCTTATTTTGCCATCAAGCAGAGAAGGGATTAACGAAGGTTGAGGCCATGTCAGAAGTACATAGGAGCCAGCTTGAAGAGGTCCCATCTGATCAAATATGGGACATTTTGAGCATCAAAATAAAGACTGATAGTAGTGGATTATAACATACTTAATAAAATGTGAAATAATGGGTCTATAATGATATAAATTAAAAAATGAATAAATTAAAAGTTTAATGAGGAATGGAATTATTTACATAATTAAGCACCTCTTTACAAAATTCTCATTAATTACAAAGGAAAAAAACTAAATTTACAGTGGAGAAGCCTGGCAGATGCTACCTAAATCAGATCAATCGAAGTGAACATCATCAGTAGTGAAACAAATCAAAATCTTCCTTTTGATAGGATACAGTGAGAAAAACACAGTATCACTTCTGTGATGTTTCCGCCAAAGATGCTTAACTTGAATCTTAGCATCCTGAAACAGACAAACTCAAATTGAGTGGATTAAATACAAATAACTAGCCTATAATCTTTAATGGTATTAAGATCATGAAAGTCAAAGAAAGACTGAGGAAGTAAGTATTCCAGAACGAAGGAGACTAAAGGGACATAAAGAGTAAAGGCAATGCATGGTTCTGGACTGGATCCTTTTGCCATAAAGGATGTTAGTAGCACATTTGGTGAAATATCAGTGGGGTCAGAGGATTAGCTCTTAGTAATGTATCAGTGTTAGTTTCCTGGTTTTCATGGTTGTATCATAGTTATGTAGGAGAATGTCCTTGACTATAGGGAATACGCGCTCAAATATTTGGAAGTGATGGGGCATCAAGTTGGCAACTTATCCTCAAATGGTTCAGGTAAAAAGGTTTTTGTACTAGCAACTTTTCTGTAAATTTAGATTGTTTCAGAATGTTAAATATATGGTATGTCTTGGTGACCTGCTATGTGCCAATAGAGCATTTGATTGCAGAATGGTACAGTCCTGACAGTTTTTTTTGAAGGGGGTGGGTTCAGGGATCTGCACTCTAACCAACTGAGTTAACTGGCTAGCCCCCCAACATCATTCTTGATGATACTTAAGTGTAGTGGAAGATATGGATATGTAAACAAATAATTATAATGCAGTCTGATCTGGGCTATAAAAAGAGTATACATATATAAAGTACTATAGGAAATCAATTGTAGCGACTATTGAAGTAGGGCTATTATTCTGACAAGCTTTTTGGAGTATAGGGAAGTATAGAAGAGGAAGAATTTGAAGTTAAGGACATGAATTAGAAAAATGATAGATGAAATTTTAATTGTTAGATTATAGAATACCCCCAAATCACTTATTCCTTTAAAAAGAGATGTAGCATAATATAAAGGACACTGTATTTCATTGGCCAGCCTGTGGCTCACCTGGGAGAGTGTGGTGCTGATAACACCAAGCCATGGGTTTGGATCCCTATATAGGGATGGCCGGTTAGCTCACTTGGAAGTGCATGGTGCTGACAACACCAAGTCAAGGGTTAAGATCCCCTTACTTGTCATCTTTAAAAAAAAA
>NW_007731099.1:17038-17990 GCF_000696425.1 Galeopterus variegatus | reverse complement strand
GGGTTGCGATCCCGTTACCGGTCACGAAAAAAGACAAAAAAAGGAAAAAAAAAAAAAAGAAGATTTATGTTTAGGACTTGGTTTCACCATGTGTGATCTTGAGAAGGCTAGCTAATTTATTTGAGTCTCAGTTTTGACCTTTTAATAAAGTGCCTGGCTCTTAAAGCTCATAGGTTGTTTTCAGGCTTTGTTATGAAAGCATTTTGGAAACTCTAAAGCATTGATATTACTAATTATTGACCAGAAATGCTTATACTTAACTGAAATGACTGTTTAGCTTTTGTCATTAATTTAAAATGAATTGATAGAGAGGTTATAGTGACGAATAAATTTAAACCTCTGCTTATAGCACTCTTTATAGTAAAACTTACTGTAATTGTTCATGTTGGACTTAATGCTCTACTTCATTGTTTTACTGTTCTTTTTTTTTCAAAAGATGAGTGGTAAGGGGATCTTAACCCTTGACTTGGTGTTGTCAGCATCGCACTTTCCCAAGTGAGCTAACTGGCCATCCCTATATAGGGATTTGAACCTGTGGCTTCGGTGTTATCAGCACCACACTCTCCCAAGTGAGCCACGGGCTGGCCCTGCATTGTTTTACTTTTCTGGTCTTTATCATTTTTTTTGTTTATAGATCTGTTGGTAGAACATTTTGCACAATGGATGGCCGTGGAAGCCCAGTTCACATTCATCCTTCCTCAGCAGTAAGTACCTTATTTTTAATAAAGGGAAGAAACTTATAAAGGTGTAGGAGTACGTAATATACAGATGTCTTCTACTTTTCTCTTTGAGGTTAAATTTACATATATCTATTTTACATAGAGCTGTAAGGGTATTGGTTGGCCCATGCCTCCTGTGTGATTAATAAAGATAGAAATTAATTCGGAAGGGTTTGGGCTATTATTTGATTGGTCTGGTATGTAATAGGATAGGTTATTTAGTTATCTGTCAA
>NW_007731099.1:13934-16393 GCF_000696425.1 Galeopterus variegatus | reverse complement strand
TTTGGGCTATTATTTGATTGGTCTGGTATGTAATAGGATAGGTTATTTAGTTATCTGTCAAAATGAATTCTTTTGAATAGCTTCATGAACAGGAAACCAAACTTGAATGGATCATTTTTCATGAAGTATTAGTTACCACCAAAGTCTACGCAAGAATTGTGTGTCCAATCCGTTACGAATGGGTGAGAGACTTGTTACCCAAGTTGCATGAGTTTAATGCACATGATTTGAGTAGTGTGGCTCGACGTGAAGTAAGAGAAGATGCACGAAGGAAATGGACAAATAAGGAAAATGTAAAGCAGCTAAAGGGTGAGTGAATCATTTGTTCTACTCTTTATCACTATGCCATATTGCTTCCTAGTAGTACTTTACTATTTTTCTTTAGTTTATAAAGTTTTGTGAATTACTACCTCAGAACTTCCTTTTTTCCAAGGGGCTTTTTCCATGAAATGTTAGGTGTCTCGTTGAGAGGCATACATAGTTGTGGTACTGAACTGGGACAGAAAGCTTAATTATCAGTTTACATGTACAAAAGGCTATTAGGTAAAGCTTTTTGAAACTGAATGATGGAGCGTATAGTATTATCTTTATTTAACACCACTGGGAAATACTCATAGCAAAGATTTTACCCAAGAAATCTGAGTTTTTAGAAATATTAGCCACTGGGTGTTTTGTTTCAGTGTTATAACACTGTACCACATGCTTGAATTAGGGTTAATTTTTCTGACTTAGCCTCCATGTTCTTATTTTTTAACCGTACATAGATGACATCATTTCTTTTGAAAGGACAAAATTTAAATTTCTCTTTATTCTTTTTCCTTTCTTTTAAAAAAAATTTTTTTTTAATTAATTTTTTTGGCAGCTGGGCAGTATGGGGATCTGAACCCTCGACGCTGGTGTTACAACACCATGCTCTAACCAACTGAGCTAACCAGCCAGCCCTATTCTTTTTCTTTTCTTAACACTGAAAAATCAGAGCATCTCTTTCTTTTAACACTTCAAGTATGGAATCTCAAAACTAAGTTTTATTGGATTAATTTGTAATGTTTTCAGATGGAATATCAAAAGAAGTCCTAAAGAAAATGCAAAGAAGAAATGATGACAAATCCATATCAGATGCACGGGCTCGTTTCCTTGAGAGAAAGCAGCAGAGGACCCAGGACCACAGTGACACACTGAAGGAAACAGGCTAAGCAGTAAACCCTCCAATTCAGGAAGTAGGAAGAGCAGCCAGGGAATATGCTTCTACTTTGCCAGTTATGTCAGACAGCACTGCCAAGAGGAAGTGGTCAGCAGCTATTATTAGCCTATGAGCTAAAAGCAAATCAAAGCTCATCAATACCAATAAATGGAATTTTCAAAGAAAAGATTGGGTTGCAGTAGTCATAGGCAATGTTACATGAAACCAATGAAAGACAGTACATGTAATATTTTCCTCACTTCAATTTTGCTGGCCTTAACTGGTATCAAACGCTGTCATTGAGATATTTTCAAAGAACAGTGAATTGTATTTAATCAGCGTGTATTCCATTTGCATTGAAGCATTAAAAATTATTTTCCTTAAATCTCTTTAAGGCCTTCTTGTTGCTATTAGAATAGTGTTATATCAGGTATGTGACCATTTCCTTCAGAAGGCTGAACCTAAGAGGTTTTTACTCAGCAATACTTAGATGTCTGTTTAATTGCTACAGAGCTTTATAGATAGAGAAAAGACTTAATCAATTAGTAAATAAAATTGCCTATGACAGGATTCTTTCTTGAATTAATATTAATCCTTAAATTGATTTTTCTGGGATTATACAAATTCCTTTTTATATAAAGTATATTGTTTAAAACTGTAGCTATAGCCATTAACCAAAGGACAGATGATATATATATATATATAAGTTCTTTTTAGCTATACCTACATACTTGTATCAGCACCATGTATGTGGGTATGACAGTGCTTTCAAATAGCCCCTCCACCTGGCCTACTCTTTTGCCTCCAGCTGCTTGGGTAGGACCATTTAAACATCTATTATGTTGATCTTGAGACAGGATTTTCAAAGCAGCCAACACTACTTCATCAGTGTTTCAAATTGGAACCTTCAGGCTAGTTAGTATCACACTCAGGCCACACTCAGCACTTGCCCACTCTTGTTTACTGCCTTGTATTCTAATTATCTGTGTATTTGTCTGTCTCTCTCACTAGATTATACGCTCCTTGTGGGCAGGGACTATGTCTTTTTCATCTTTGTGTCTGTCATGGCTCCTAGCATAGTGCTTTGCACATAAGTCACTCGATGTTTGTTAAATAAAGCTATTAGTGTCATTAAAACTCAAAAGACAGTATAATGTGTGTTTTTAGATATTTTATGTAAAAATTAAGAATCTCAGTTTTTTGTAGGTAACTAACTCTTTGTTATTTCCTTTGGAATCTAAACAGTTTTATGTTCAATATTTGAAACTTGAAGCCTTTA
>NW_007731099.1:12500-13689 GCF_000696425.1 Galeopterus variegatus | reverse complement strand
GTTTCAAATTGGAACCTTCAGGCTAGTTAGTATCACACTCAGGCCACACTCAGCACTTGCCCACTCTTGTTTACTGCCTTGTATTCTAATTATCTGTGTATTTGTCTGTCTCTCTCACTAGATTATACGCTCCTTGTGGGCAGGGACTATGTCTTTTTCATCTTTGTGTCTGTCATGGCACCTAGCATAGTGCTTTGCACATAAGTCACTCGATGTTTGTTAAATAAAGCTATTAGTGTCATTAAAACTCAAAAGACAGTATAATGTGTGTTTTTAGATATTTTATGTAAAAATTAAGAATCTCAGTTTTTTGTAGGTAACTAACTCTTTGTTATTTCCTTTGGAATCTAAACAGTTTTATGTTCAATATTTGAAACTTGAAGCCTTTACTGAAAGATCCCAAGGACCCAAATTGATGTGTTTGTCCTAGAAATAAGGGGAATGGTGATGATTTCTCTGAACCTTTCCATCATTGTTAATTTGTTCATTTTTATCTTTAGTGCTCTAGACACTATTTTGGCATATTAGTCATTTAGTCCTGTCAGTTTCTCTTCTCAGGTTTATGTATCAGTGCATTTCCTTAGATGTGGTAGGGTGTGTGTGGATTCTTGGAATGAAAACTCTTTTAATTCAGGAAATATTTATTAAGCACACTTTCTAAATCTACAGTCCATGCTCAGATGTCCTTTACAGAATTTTTTTCCAGTTCGGGATTTAATCAAGGATCATGTATTGTATGTAGTCTCCTTTAATCTGGAAAAGGTCCTCAGTCTTTGTTTTTCATAGCATTAAAATTTTAAAATACAGGCTAGCTATTTTATAGAATGTCCTCAGTTTGAGTTTGTTTCCTCATGATAATGCAGTTTTGACTGGAATACTGCATGAGCGATCTAGTATTTTTCCTACTGTGTCATATCTGGAGGTGCATGGCATTTGCCCATTATTGGTGATATTAATTTTGATTACTTGGTTAGGTGTTTGTTTTTTTATTTCTTCAACCTAGTTATTCTTTTTTTTTTTTTTTTAAAAAAGACCGGGGGGCCGGCCCGTGGCTCACTCGGGAGAGTGCGGTGCTGATAACACCAAGGCCCCGGGTTTGGATCCCACATAGGGATGGCCGGTTAGCTTACTTGGGTGAGCGTGGTGCTGACAACACCAAGTCAAGGGTTGAGATCCCCTGTCAAGGGTT
>NW_007731099.1:2759-11740 GCF_000696425.1 Galeopterus variegatus | reverse complement strand
AGGGGATCTCAACCCTTGACTTGGTGTTGTCAGCACCACGCTCACCCAAGTAAGCTAACCGGCCATCCCTATGTGGGATCCAAACCCGGGGCCTTGGTGTTATCAGCACCGCACTCTCCCGAGTGAGCCACGGGCCGGCCCCCCTATTATGGAAAGTTTTGAAAGCCAACCTATGGAATTTGGAATTATTTTGTGGGATATATAGATTTCTTAGAGGGAATGACATCATTACAGCTTTGAGATAATTGTGACAAAGGTATTAATAAGAAAAATTTCCCTTTATCCATTGAAAGGGCTGTGAGAGTAGTATCAGGGGAATACTGGGTTTAGTTAGGCAAAAAGGTGGAAGGAGCCTTGGAGGAAAGTGGTGGTTATGGAGGAGTTTGTTTTTAAAAGAATGAGAATTCATCTCCACGTTATTAAACAGAAAGAAACAAAGACATGTTAGAATAGAAAAATGGGCAAAGGACATGGTCATTCATTTCATAAAAGAAGATACAACGGGCCGGCCCGTGGCTCACTCGGGAGAGTGCGGTGCTGACAACACCAAGGCCCCGGGTTCGGATCCCATATAGGGATGGCCGGTTAGCTCACTGGGTGAGCGTGGTGCTGACAACACCAAGTCAAGGGTTGAGATCCCCTTACCGGTCATCTTTTTAAAAAATTAAAAAATAAAAAAATAAAAGAAGATACATGGTATTGATCACCTGTCAAAAAAAAAAAAAAAACATGAATGGTCAATAAATAAGGAAAGATGATTGAATTACTGGTAATCAAGGAGATGCCATTCATTCCCATCAGTTTGGCAACAGTTGATATGCCTGAAAAGTATTGGCATAGAATAAATCGCTCTTATTTTAGAGAACATTTTGGCAATATCTAGTAAAGTTGAAGATGTGCACAACCTGTGACCCAATAAGTCCACCTCTAGATTTAAATCCTAGCACCTCTTTTAGGTTATATAAAATATTCGGTTCCTCATAACATTTGACTCCTGTAGATTTAGCATCAATTGCTGATTGATGTTAAAATACATAAAAATGTTAAATACTGCATTCATTAAAATGCTAAAAACACCATTGTTTCTAATAGTAAAATTTAAAAATAGTATATACATAGCTATCAATAGGGAAATAGTTGAATAAATTGTGATATGTTTTTTTTTTTTAAAGATGACCGGTAAGGGGATCTTAACCCTTGGCTTGGTGTTGTCAGCACCATGCTCAGCCAGTGAGCTAACCGGCCATCCCTATATAGGATCTAAACCAGTGGCCTTGGTGTTATCAGCACCGCACTCTCCCAAGTGAGCCATAGGCTGCCCTTTGTGATGTGTTCTTATGGTCAAATTCTGTACAGCAGGGAAAGTGATTTTTGAGACTCCTGATGCCTACTCCTAAGTGTTTTGCAGAACACATGAACCAGTTCACATCTCTATCCCTAATGCAGGAAAGTGCCTGTCTTATTGCACCCATGTAGTCCCTCATAAATATTCCTCTAATTATAGACCAAAAAGGCACCTCATTATCTTAGTTTGCATTTTTAGCTGTTTAACATTTTTTATATATATTCAAACTGTCTATAGGAAATAAAATTATCTCATTTCAATTTTTATTTTTTCTGGCCACTGGCTAGAATCTGAACCCTTGTCTTGGTGTTATAACACCACTCTGTAACCAACTGAACCAACTAGCTAGCCCTCTGATTTGAATTTGATAAGGCCAGATAGTGAGTACTTTAGGCTTTCTGGCCATACAATCTCTGTTTCAATTACTCTGATTAGTATGAAAGCAATGACAGTGCATAAATGAATGAATAACACTTCATTCCAAGAAAACTTTCTTTATGGAGAATGAAATTCAAATTTTATATAATTTTAATGTCAGGAAATATTATTTTGATTTCAGATTTTTTGCCACTCGTACTTGAATTCAGAAAAGCTACTTTTCACATTTCCATTCTAATTAAAATGATCATTTCATTTGTAAGAAAATAATTTAATGAAATGTCAGGTTTTTTGGTTTTTACTTTTTCTCTTCTTTATGGTAGAGCTGATGGGACTGAACATAATATTAGGAATTGAAAATTCATATTATAATCTTTATTCTTCCAAATATTTTCAAAGTAGTCCTTATTGCTTGTTAGCTATTCCTTTAAACTTAAAATATGAATAATACAAAGTTCCCTATGAAGCTATTAAAGTTTTTTCAAAGAAATTTTTCAAAGAAAATAATTGATCACATTACTTGTCCAGATAAAGTCCACATATTTTTCCTAACCTAATAATACTGTAACTTGGTTGTCAGCTAAAATATAGGAAATGAGGTGTGTTAACCCAAAATATAGCCCAGGACCCAGTTTGGTGTTTTATATTTAATCATTGTTGTGCTAACTCCAGGTGTGATTATTAACAACGTAAGTTAGCCTAGGCTTCAAATTAAATGGGTGGTACAGTCAATAAGTGCTGGAGAAGTCAGGTAAATGGATTTTAATCTGAGTTTTCAAGGAAGAGTAGGAGCTGGATTGAAACAAAAAGGGAGACAGAATTTGTGTGGTTGGGAAGAGGAACCAGTTAAGCAATGGAAATATTATTGGTGTCACCTTGAGAAAACCTTTTTTGAAGGGTTTTGCAATGTCCAATCTATATCGTGGGCTAACACAAAGTAGGACAAATGAAAAATAATTTGAGTGCACTCACTCTTGCATATAGAAAAATTTGGAAGTCGGGGCCGGCCCGTGGCTCACTCGGGAGAGTACGGTGCTGATAACACCAAGGCCACGGGTTCGGATCCCATATAGGGATGGCTGGTTGCTCACTGGGTGAGCGTGGTGCTGACAACACCAAGTCAAGGGTTAAGATCCCCTTACCAGTCATCTTTTAAAAAAAAGAAAAAAGAAAAATTTGGAAGTCAGTTTGGCCAGCTGCCAAAATAAAAAAAATTTTTTTTTTAGTCAGCCTGGGCTGGAATTTTCTTTTTATAATGTGCAGCATTTGTAGGTTACCATTGTATGCCAGTCTGCTACAGTAATCCACCCTTATCCTCAGGTGATATGTCCAAGACCTTCAATGGATGTCTAAAACCACGGATAGCACCAAACCCTGTAGGTACTGTTTTTTCCTACACATACATACCTATGGTTTAATTTATAAATTAGGCACAGTTAAGAGATGAATAACAACAGCATAATAAAATAAAACAATTATGACAATATGCCAGCATCACGACTCTTGCACTTTGGAGCCATTATTAACTATAATAACTAAGGGCTACTTGAACACAGGCACTGTGATACCTTGACATATGCTACTCAGAAGTGTTCAATTTAAAAGTTGTGAATTGTTGGGCTAGCTGGTTAGCTCATTTGGTTAGAGGCATGGTGTTAAAACACCAAAGTCAAGGGTTCAGATCCCTGTATTGGCCAGCTGCCCTCCCCCCCAATAATAAGTAAAATTTATGAATTGTTTATTTCTGGAGTTTTCTGTGTAATATTTTTTGACCATGGTTGACTGCAGGTAACTGAAACCATGGAAAACGAAACCTTGGATAAGGGGGGACTGCTGTACTCTTTAGTTACCTTTATTTCCATTTTTTATTTTTTTGACAACTAGCTGGTACAGATTTAGTTCCCTTTAAAAGAAATGGAGGGGCTGGCCCGTGGCTCACTTGGGAGAGTGTGGTGCTGATAACACTAAGGCCAAGGGTTTGGATCTCTATATAGGGATGGCCGGTTCGCTCACTTGGGTGAGCGTGGTGCTGACAACACCAAGTCAAGGGTTAAGATCACCTTACGGGTCATTTAAAAAAAAAAAAAATGGAAGGGGCTGGCTGGTTAGCTCAGTTGGTTAGAGCTCAGTGGTGATAACACCAAGGTCAAGGGTTAGATCCCTTTGCTTCCAAAACAAACAAACAAACAATAAAAGAAATGGAATCTTCCCTGTACTGGCCAGCCACCAAAAAAAAAAAGAAAGAAATGGAATCTTAAAGCCTTCCTTAGTAATGAGGAGTATAAGGCCAGCCCGTGGCTCACTCGGTAGAGTGCGGTGCTGATAACACCAAGGCCACGGGTTCGGATCCTATATAGGGATGGCCGGTTTGCTCACTGGCTGAGCGTGGTGCTGACAACACCAAGCCAAGGGTTGAGATCCCCTTACCGGTCATCTTTAAAAAAAAAAAAAAAAAAAAATGAGGAGTATAATCTGATCTCCAAATCTGATCTCGTGGCCCAGCTAGGTACTAACTAAAATAAAGAGACTGTTAAGAGCTGTCCTTATCAAGTTTTTATTTTCACCATGTGGAAAGCTGTGAGTGGCTGGTGGACCTAATCTCAAGAGACCTTTTCATGATTCTTGGTGCTAATAGGGCTGGCTCAGAAAAGAAAAATAAAATTTAAATCAATAAATATCAGGTGGGCTCATATGAATGCTACATATTTTTCCATCACTGGCATGTTAGTAGTTGAATGGTTGTATACCGTATAACTTAAACTCATAGGTATTTGGAATATGAGCAACCTGGGAAAGAAAGCAAGTTTTTGGTTTTACATAATCTTTTATCAGTCATGACAGGATGAAGTAAGGCATTTTAAAAGAAGTAATTTCTAGTATATCCTACATCTGGTAATTCAGATCAGGCTATATCTGCAGGAGTGCTATACAAAAACTACTCACTGTTTTGAACTGTTACTGGGCACAGATCTAGCTGCCTGCCCACTTTCAAAAACAAAACACTCAGGGCTGGTCCCTAGCTCATTTGGGAGAGTGTGGTGGGATGGCCAGTTAGCTCACTTGGGAGAGTGTGGTGCTGACAACACCAAATCAAGGGTTAAGATCCCCTTACCCGTCATCTTTTAAAAAAAAAAAAAAACCCCAAAAAAAGGGGTAAAAACCCCCTTCCCCCCCTTTTTTAAAAAAAAAAAAAAACCCCAAAAAAAGGGGTAAAAACCCCCTTCCCCCCCTTTTTTAAAAAAAAAAAAAAACCCCAAAAAAAGGGGTAAAAACCCCCTTCCCCCCCTTTTTTAAAAAAAAAAAAAAACCCCAAAAAAAGGGGTAAAAACCCCCTTCCCCCCCTTTTTTAAAAAAAAAAAAAAACCCCAAAAAAAGGGGTAAAAACCCCCTTCCCCCCCTTTTTTAAAAAAAAAAAAAAACCCCAAAAAAAGGGGTAAAAACCCCCTTCCCCCCCTTTTTTAAAAAAAAAAAAAAAAAAAAAACCTCAAAAATCAAATGTTGGTGAAAATGGAAGTCAGCTTTTACTCAGGAATGCTATTGACCTGAGGAGAGATGTTAGGCTAACCCCTCTCTCCAGTAAACCTGAACAATTGCCAGACTAAAGCCATCTCAAAGACTCGGGTTTACTGAGGGGTTTTTAAAGAGGGGGTTGAGGGAATGGAACACAGGAAATGAAAAGCAGGAGGAAAGGGGACATGAGCTGCAGGGGCTCCATGCAAGGATCCAGGTGCAAGGTCTCACTGCAGCTCCATCTGGTTTCCACCTTCATCCTTGCTTTTATCTCAGGGTCCTGCTGGAGGGGTGGAATCAGCATAGCTTTACTCATGTCTTCCTTGGTTTCCCATGGTCTGGACAGTATGTGCAAATCTGCATTTCCAGACTGACTGGAAAACGACTTTACATTTTCACGTAAATAATGTCATCTTACCCCATAACCAAGGTTCAAAATATCAAATAACCATGGGAAAAGAGGGAACTCAAAGAAATGCATGCCAAGAAAAAAAACTGTCCTTTGAAAATCTTTTAAAGCCCATATGATTTTAGGTCCCAATTTGGCTTCAGTTCTGTGAGCTCCAACAGAACCCGAGGTCTTTAAGATTCAGAATTGCTTCCCCATATCAATTTTTTTTCAAAAAAGGCTTTACAAAAGACTTTACCATTGTAATTTTACATTGTAGGTATTAAAAAATGTTTGTTGAAGTAAATTAGATTATAATGCCTTGAAATTTTGTTACTATTGAGTTAACCAAAACTTTGCCAAATCTTAGTCCTTAATTCTGTTCCAAGGAAGTGAGTTTACTACCATTAATAAGGCTGCATTATGTGCATTGCTACTAGTAGAACTATACCTAGAGTGTGACAAAACATTAAAATTGCTGAGAGAACATGCTTGTGGGTCATGCTTTACTTTCAACTGGAAACAGTAATAACTTTAGGAGGTAAAAAGAAACAATTCTATATATTTAGAAGTAGAAGGGGACAAAAGTCCATAACAATCATTCTCATACTCTCACCCTCATTGCCTCTTCATCCTGCAGATCCTCTGAATCTTCTTCTGACTTTTGTTTTTGGATGTAGAAGGGATGTTGTGACTTGGCATCTGACTCCCTATTGAGCAGCAGGGTTAAAAACGTCTCTGGGTTTTTCTGTCCACAATGCTATGTGAATCACTATATTTAAACCAACTTTCATGAGATGACTTTTTAAGGTAATGTCATGAGCCACTTCATTCCTCTGCTGGGATCTGATTTAACCTTTAGAAAACTTGGAAGGGGCATATATAATGTACCAGATTCCAGGTTGGATCCCCATGGGGCTAGTCTTGGCTTTTCACTTGGAACGTGCTAAATGCTGATACGGAGTACAGATTCACTACAGATCTTATTGCCATCCATTATATATTATAAAACTTGTCTATATAAATATATGAAGTTAAGATAAGCCTGAGCAATGAATGATGTATGTCAACAGTATCAGTTCAGGTCCATTTCATACTAAAATGAAAAGGCTGTTATTTTTTTTCTTTTTTTGCAAATGTTTATTTCATCCTGTTCTGGCCAGCTGCCCCCCCAAAATTTCTTTCATTTTTGTGGGGATGCTTGCCTATAATAAATACCTTGCACAGGGCCAAAATACAATGGGCACTGTATGTTGATTAATATTTGAGACCCAAGAGATATTCATTTGCTTACTGGCATTTGATACACTGCTCTTTATCTTGCTTGAAAAGACAAAGACCTAGTCTAATCCTGCTGGGATTCAATCAGTGGCCCTAGGGGGCTGAGATGTTTCCAAGCATCTGTTTAAAATAACAAAATCTGGGGCTGGCCCGTGGCTCACTCAGGAGTGTATGGTTCTGATAATGCCAAGATCATGGGTTCGGATCCCATAAGGGATGGCCGATTAGTTCACTGGGTGAGCGTGGTGCTGACACCACCAAGTCAAGGGTTAAGATCATCTTTAAGAAAAAAATAAAATAAAATAACAAAACCAGTTATCTTACTTGAGTAATGCTATAGTATATCCTTCATGGCTTTATTAAAATCTGAATTGTAAATATTAGGTACAATGGGTAAGTTTTAAAGTTCTGCTTTAAAATTAATCTCTGAATATCTGAGAAATGCCTTTGCTTTCTTGACTCTTGACATTAAAAGTTAGATCTAGGGCTGCTTGCAAGTGAACAGCTAAAAAGGAATCCTACAATAAAAGGAGTTTTTTTGATTGGTTTTTTTTTTGATGTGTCATTCCGCTGGAGGTAATATATATGAGGGTACTTCAAAAAGTTCATGGAAAAATAGAATTAAAAGTTAATACAAATCTTCCCGTGAACTTTTTGAAGACTCCTTGTATATAATAGTTACTGGCTTAAAATAAAAAATTAGTGGCACAATACAGGTATAGATTTTGAGAAACTGGCACTCAAAATAACAGACCATGCCATGTAGTATTTACTAATAGCACCTGCTGAGACTCATGGCAAGGACCTACTGTTGATGAACGTTCTGATTAAAAAAGCTTCAAATTGAAAGAACGTGACGATTTTTATTAACATAGCTATCTTGCTAAAACATTTTCTGAAACCAAAGCCAGGGTGATGACTCATTATTAAAAGACTATGTCATTGTTAGAAAAAAACATTAGGTAGCAGGACTTGTTTTCTGGTTTATTAGATTATCTCTTCTCTAACTTAAGGTAGTGCCTGAAAACAAAGCTATTCAGGTATTGCTTTGTAACTTGTTAACAGTGCCTTTAGGGTTTCTAAAACAGGGATTTGAAAACCTTTCTCTTGCTTCTACATGGTTAGCAAGAATAGCATATTCCCATAAAAAGCATCTGTTATTACTCTATTCCAAATTATTGATCTTCAAAAGGCATAGGTGCTTTTTTAATGTTTTTGTTTCTTTTTAATGTTTGTTATCTGGACTTATCCCCTCGTGAAAAAAATTTGGATTTATTAGTTTGAAGAGTACAGTGTTCAAAATGATCTAGAATATCCCAATTTGTTTTACTTTTCCCTAAATGATTTCTCAAAACAATACATTCATTAATTTCTGAGTGTGATGACACAGCAGTCACTTTAACAGAAACTTAGTGCACTTTTTCTTTTTCCACACCAAATATCTAAGCTAAAATCAATTGCTTTTGGGATTCTACATGTACTTAAAATTACAGGGTCTATATGAAAATGCAAGACACTTACTAGCAAATTAAATTTTAGTGGCCTGTTCATGATATAGCTCTTTGTATACCAGATTCTAAGACTGAAAATATAACTTGATTAAGCTACTGCATTGCTGTAATAAAACAATAACTCCCTTAGAATTTTAATTTAGAATTTGTCTACTTCCAAAAAGGATTTAAAGGAGCTACTATTAGACAGGTATTATTAAGGTCATTTCTAATGTTGCAGAACACAGAACATCTTTAACTATTTGGCTTAACAATACAAAATGAAATTTTGCAAGCATAAATATTCACTCTTATGGTGGCAAGGCTTTTCTCTGCAGAACAAACAGTCTCTGTCGTCTCTCTAACCTGCCAGATTCTTCTCTAATCCTCAGTATGTGACAGTACACATTCTGGGAAAAACCTTTAAATGAAACCGATATGATTAAGCAAACTTCTCACTCTAAACAAAACTGCTAACACACAAAATTATTATATACCCAACAGAGTTTCATCTTGTTTAACTTCAAAGGGCACCAGAAATAATTACTGTAGACTTGAGTTTTTTCTCAAGATCTTTCGGGGGTGAGGT
>NW_007731099.1:1276-2068 GCF_000696425.1 Galeopterus variegatus | reverse complement strand
TAACACACAAAATTATTATATACCCAACAGAGTTTCATCTTGTTTAACTTCAAAGGGCACCAGAAATAATTACTGTAGACTTGAGTTTTTTCTCAAGATCTTTCGGGGGTGAGGTTGGGAATCACATCTCTTATAAAGATGAAAGGCACAGAACGAAATTCTTTTATCTTTTATTGTATTGGTGCTATCATGAAAAATTATTATAGCTTATGCTTTAGCAAGAAAGCACTAGGAAGGTTATTACTAATCGATAATGAACTATAGATACCTTCATGCTGTTAGAAGACAAGATGCTCCGGTTTTCAAGCGCTTATATCCCCCGCTGCTAACCTACAGGCAATGTTGAAGTGGTCCCTCTGAAATACACCGTTAATAGTTAATCCCTCCCCTCCAAGGACTTTTAGGTTTTACCAATTATACTTAACCTAATTATCTAAACCTTTGTGACTCATCTTATTTGATGTGGCTAAAAAATCCTCCTGCTACAATTTTGGTCCAATCCTTCAGCGTTATTTATGAGGCTCAAATTCTTTAACAACCACACAAACTGAGCACTAAATGAGGCCGATACACGTTCGCCAATATGTCCGCAGAAACGCTAAGGAGAACTACCACAGGCCCAGCTGGAGATACCCTAGAAATGGCCTTCGCTGTCCTTTGAACTAAATTATCTAACAAACGCCGAAGACAATGCTGGTTCTAGTTAAGAGTCCGCGCGCCGGGTTCTCCAACCGCCACAAGGGCGTGTGGCGGGGCACCTCACCCTCTCCCTAGCATGTAAGAAGCCACCCA
>NW_007731099.1:0-1048 GCF_000696425.1 Galeopterus variegatus | reverse complement strand
CCCGCCACAAGGGCGTGTGGCGGGGCACCTCACCCTCTCCCTGGCATGTAAGAAGCCACCCACTGGGTGAAACTAGGCGGGGGAGGAAAGCCGCAGCCAGCTGCCAGGAGAGCGCGCTGCGGCGAGGCCGATTCCCTGAGTCACGGAGAGGGCAGGAGGCTGGGCCCGTCTGCCCACGCCACGTCCTCTTCGTGAGGGACTCAGATGAAACGGGAAGGGGCCACAGGCGAAGGAGGCAGCACTCGCCATGCCGCAAGGTGGCCCAACAGCCACCTAGCTCCCAGGAGACGCTGCACTTCCCTAGAACTCGCCTTCCATTCTGGCAGCAGTCCGCCGGCCCTTCCCTCCCAGCATCACGTGCACCTGGAAGTACGTGGGTGGGACCTAAAGGACCTACGGAAATGACGTTGGCTACCCCAAGTCGCATGATGTGGCAAAATGCAAAAAAAGCGAGGGGGGGGGGCGGTGAAGCAGCAGACTGGGAAAAGTGATGAGTCTAAAAAAGTAGTCCCCGCGGTTCCTCTGTTTCCCCTCAGGTGGCATCAGTAAGGGAGACTCAGCGCACTGCGCCCCGAATTCCTGCGCCCGGCAGCGGCGCGGCGCTCCGTGGAGGGGTACATGAGGCGGAGGGCGTGAGGTGACTGGGCGGAGTTCTGTCGCCGGGATCCTTCCGCAGGGCTCAACCGTTTCCGGAGTCTGCGCTGCTCCCGGTTCCGCCATTGCGGCTCTCCTGGCCCCTGGAGCCTCCGCCCCCGACCCTAGCTCTTTCGTCTGCCTGCCAGTTTCCTGCGTCCGTGGAGAGTAGCCTGCTGAGCCCATCCTCCCCCCTTCCCTTCTCCTCCTCTCCCTTGGAGAGCCCGGGCAGCCACTGCCCCGCAGCCCCAGTGACAGGAGGAGACCGTACCCCCCGACAGCGCCATGGCCCAGATTCTGCCAATTCGTTTTCAGGAGCATCTCCAGGTGCGGTGGGCCCGGACTGGTGAGGGCTGTGGAGAGGGTGGTAGGAAGGAAGAAGCTGGAGTCTGGGTCTGAACAGAATTGGGGGGGG
>NW_007731098.1:169460-170437 GCF_000696425.1 Galeopterus variegatus | reverse complement strand
GTAGTTTTAAAAATCAGTAAGAAAAAGTGAGTTTGGAGGGGGTAATACTAGGGAAAGTTTCAAGAAAGTGCCTTCTCTTCAACTCCAGTTTCTCCTTTCTGTGAACATTAATCAACATCTGTCACTTGATGCCCTGTAATTCCCTTTTATTCACTGTCCACCTACTAAATTATAATTCATCCTTCACAATCCTGTTCAGTCATCACAGCTTCTGTGAACTTTTGCTGTGCACTACTCTGCTCTTGTTTGAACAGAATCCATCACTTTTTGCTACCTTACACCCGTGAGTTCCATATGCCTCTTGTACTGGGTCTTTATAATATTTTGCAATCATTCAGATGTGTCTGGCCCTTCTACCATAGGACAGGTTCCCTGAGAATAAATATTATACCTTTTCTTTAATCTTTATTTCTGAAGAAAAAAGTGTATTTTGGTGAAAGAAATGGCAAATTAATGGAACTAATGTATGTTTAAGTTATTGACTGCAGCTTAAATTTCTCTTACTTACATTTTAATGTAAGTTATTGTTTTCATATTTCTTTTGTTCTGCTAAAAGTTAACTAATATTTGTGGTTAATTTTTTTTAACCTCATGCATGTAATGCTTGATTGACTTTCTCAAATTGTGAATCAACATTTATTTCTAAAGAAAAAAAATACTGTTTACCCCTATTATTGAAGGCTTAAAAAGAGTAGATGTCTGACTTAGAGGCTATCCTAAATTTTTAAAGGACTCTTATGAGGAGACCATAGTCATCTATACACAAGATGAATTTAGTAAATACAGGCATACTTTTAAGCAAGAGAGTTTCAGGATTTACCTCAAGAAAAAAAATTTGAATATAAAGATGATTAGACAATTGAACAAGTATATGGATAAATATAATATCAATATTTATCAAAATATAAAAATACTATTAAGAAGGGAAGTATTTATCACTACTATCACTTATTACTGTTTTAGAGGTACTATCAATT
>NW_007731098.1:163670-165418 GCF_000696425.1 Galeopterus variegatus | reverse complement strand
GAGAATGTACTTTTTCATTAACACATATGAAGCAATGAAGAAAAATATTTTAAAATTTTGAATCTTTTTGTTTTAGCTTAAGGGACAGTGAAAAATGGAAAAGTTTAAAAGGCTTGTAGCAAATTAGGAGAAAATGTTTGAAACATCTACCTAGACAAAGAATCAGCATCTAATTATTCCATGAACGTGTATTGAGAGTTCAGAATGAAACAGGCAATTTTCTAGGCTTACATTGTAGGGAATGGAGATATGAGGTAAATTAAAGAAATGCTAAACATATAGTGTGTGCAGTGATGATGATGCTACGGAGAAAGGGAAAGCAGAGGGGTGTTATACTTAACAAAGGCTTTCAGACAAGTGGAATTTCGGAAGAGACCTGTAAAAAGTGAGATAGCACACCATGCGCTTACCTGGAAAAGATACTCCAGGCAGAGGAAGGAGCAGTTACAGAAGTCCAGAGGCAGTCAAAGTGGAGAAAGGGAGAGGAAGCCGACAGGAAATGGGAGACATGGTGAAGGCTGGATTATTTAGGATGCTATAAACTATTGTGGGGACTTTGGCATCTACTTGAAGTAAGACAGGAAGCCTTTGGTGGGTATCAAGAAGAGGAGGGATGTGACCAGAATTGTCTTTTGGTGGGATCACTCTGGCTATTATATTAGAATAGACTAGTGTGTGTGTGTGTGTGTGTGTGTGTGTGTGTGTGTGTGTGTGTGTGTGTGTGTGGAGCGGGGCAAGATAGAAAAAAAGAAAGACCAGTTAAGGAATATAATTACAATATTTCAGGAGAAAGGGAATGATGCTTCATAGCATATGATGTTTCACATGTATCTTTTATAAATCTTTACAAAGCTCCTATAAATCATGTAGAAAAAGACATTTTGAAGTTGCGCAAAAGATGTGTTCATGACTCCCAGAAAAAAATAAGTACTAATGGTTAATATATGTATTAAAATTTTACCATGATCAATAATAGAAAAAGTGGATTACAATAACACTGAATTCTCATTCTTTGCATCACAGATTTATTGACCAGAGTCTGGGGAAATAGATGTTTCAAAGCATGTAAATTAGTTCTTAGTTTTTGAAAGGTAATATGGCAATACCTATGAAATTTTTCAGTACTTTCTCTTATTAACAGAATATTATCTTGAAGTCGAAAATATGCATAAAAATGTTTGTTTTAGTATTTCTTTTAATAGTGAAAAATTAGAAAGGAACTAAATGTTATCTAACAAAATGATAAACTATGGTAAATATATTTACTCATTAGAGAAATTTTTGTATCTATGTGAGCTGATGGGAAAAGATATCTGCTATATATTGCCAAGTGAAAAAAGCTTGCAGAATAGTATGTGTGATATAAAATAATTTCAGTAAACAAAGAACAATGATGTGTGTAAAATCTTTTGAGAAAATGTTTGCTAAACTTGGCAATAGTTTTCTCTGAGAGTGGCAGGTAGCACTATGGAGAACTTTCACTTTATGCTTTCATAGTTCTATAGGGTTTGAATTTTATGTAACTATTATTTATTTATTTATGGCAGACTTTTTAATTGAAGTATTACATACATATAGAAAAGTGCAGAAATCAGCAGTGTACAGGTTGATTTCACAAACTCAACAGCCCTGTGTAACCAGCACACAAATTACTAAATAGAACACTACTGTGCCCCACAAAGCGCTGACAATTGCCCTTCTCAAATTCCAGCCAGGATTACCTCTATTCTGACTTCTCACATCATAGA
>NW_007731098.1:161458-163473 GCF_000696425.1 Galeopterus variegatus | reverse complement strand
ACAATTGCCCTTCTCAAATTCCAGCCAGGATTACCTCTATTCTGACTTCTCACATCATAGATTGATTTTGTCTGATTTTGAACTTGGTATGAATGGGATCATGCAGTACATATTCCTTTGTGCCTAGTATCTTTTACACAATATTGTGTTTGTGAGATTGATGCATGTAGTCGGGTGAAGCTATAGTTTGTTCATTCTTATTGCTATATTTATACTTTCTACAGATGATGGGCATTTGTGTACGTTTCAGTTTGATGGTATAATGAAAAGTATTGCTACAAACATTCTTGAATATCTTCCAAACCTATGCATTTTGGGGGGATGTATACCTAGGAATAAAATAGCTGGATCAAAAGGTATGCATATGTTTAGAAGATATATGGATAACTTAATAAACACTGCCAAATGGTTTTTCAAAGTGGTTGTACAGATTTACACCCCTACTAGGAGTTTATGAGCACTACACATATATACAAGGGTACTTCAAAAAGTTAGTGCAAAATTGAATTAAAAGATAATATGAATCCTTCCATGAACTTTTTGAAGACCCCTCATGTATATGTAATACAGTTTTATGTATAATACAGAATTATATTTTATGCTATAAGTTTAATGTTTTATTATTAATTTTATTATTATGAAATATTTTATATTATATTTTATATATTACATATGTTATATATAATCAAAACATTTGTGGAAAATTAGAATTAAAATAATGCAAATCTTTCCATGGACTTTTTGAAGACCCCTGTATGCACACACATATGTGTGTATACATATCCGTATATTTGTGTGTGTATATACAAAATTTGGGCTACCCTTTGTAATTTACATTTCATTTTAGCCCTTCTGGTAGATATTTAGTATAAAATTTATTTTTAGACTGTTATTTATTTTTATTTATTTATTATCTTACTTCTCAAAATACATTGTACTTGATTATCATGTCCTTTTACGTGTTCCTCTCAACCCCTTCCTGTCCCTCCCCATCATATCTGTTCTCTTGACTTAAATAGTTCAAGGAATTTTTGTATTTATTCTGTCTTATTCCCCCCCTTATTTGTTGGTGTGTTTATTTATTTTTTTAGCTCCCACAAATAAGTGAGAACATGTGATATTTCTCTAACTATGCATGACTTGTTTTACTTAATATAATTTTCTCTAAGTCCATCCATGTTGTTACAAATAGTAGAATTTCATTCTTTTTCATAGCAGAGTATATTCCATTGTGTAGATGTACCACAGTTTCCTTATCCACTCATCAGATAATGCTCATTTGGGCTGGTTCCAGCTCTTGGCTATTGTAAATAAAGCTGCAATAAACATTGGAGTACAGGTATCCATTTGGCACGAAGATTTCCATTCCTCTAGGTATATTCCCAGCAGTGGAATTGCTGGGTCATATGGTAGGTCTATCTGTAATTTTTTGAGGAACATCCCTGTCATTTTCCATAAAGGCTGCACCATTTTGCAGCCCCACCAACAGTGGATGAGAGTTCCTTTTTCTCCACAACCTCTCCAGCACTTATCATTCTCAGTCTTTTGGATGTTAGCTATCCTAACTGGAGTGAGATGGTCTCAGTATGGCTTTCATTTGCATTTCCTGGATGTTGAGTGATGTTGAGCATTTTTGCATGTGTCTGTTGGCCATTTGTATATCTTCCTTTGAGAAATTCCTGTTAAGCTCCTTTGCCCATTTTTTAAATGTGTTATTTGTCTTTTTGCTGTAAAGTTGTTAGAGTTACTTCTATATTCTAGATATTAATCCTTTGTCAGATGTATATTTTGCAAATACTTTCTCTCACTCTGCTGGTTGGTTTTTTACTCTGTTGATTGTTTCTTTTGCTGTGCAGAAGCTTTTCACTTTGATATAATCCCATTTGTTTATTTTACGTTTAGTTGACCGTGCTTTTGGGGTCCTATTCATGAATTCTGTGCCCACTCCTACTTGCTGGAGTGTTCACCTTATGTTTTGTTTAAGGGGTTTTATTGTTTCAGGATGTATGTTTAAT
>NW_007731098.1:159569-160646 GCF_000696425.1 Galeopterus variegatus | reverse complement strand
CTGGAGTGTTCACCTTATGTTTTGTTTAAGGGGTTTTATTGTTTCAGGATGTATGTTTAATTTTTAATCCATTTAGAGTTAATTTTGGTATATGGTGAAAGGTACGGGTCTAGTTTCATTCTCCTATATATGAGTATCCAATTTTCCCAGCACCACTTGTTGAAAAGGTTGTCTCTTCCCCAGTATGTAGATTTGCTGCCTTTGTCAAAGATCAGATAGCTGTAGGAGTACTGATTGATTTCTGGGTTCTCTATTCTATTCCATTGATCCTGTGTGTCTATTTTTATGCCAGTCCCATGCTGTTTTGGTTATTATANTATATTCATATATATAAATGAATAAATATATGTGTGTGTGTGTGTGTGTGTGTGTGTGTGTATTTATTTTTGGTGGCTATTGTAAATGGGCTAGCTTTCATGATTTCTTTTTCCCCATATTCACTGGTGGAGTATAGAAATGCTACTGATTTTTGTGTGTTGATTTTGTATCCTGCAACTTTGCTGAAATCATTTATCAACTCTAGGAGGTTTTTTTAAAGAAGCTTTAGGCTGTTCAATAGATAGGATCATATCATCTGCATAAAGGGACAGCTTGACTTCATCCTTTCCAGTCTGGATGCCCTTTATTTCCTTCTCTTCTCTGATTGCTCTGGCTAGAACTTCCAACACTATGTTGAACAGGAGTGGTGAGAGTGGGCATCCTTGTCCAGTTCCTGTTTTTAAGGGAAAAGCTTTCAGCTTTTCCCCATTCGGGATGATATTGGCAGTGGGCTTATCGTATATGGCTTTAATTATGTTGAGATACTTCCTGCCTATGCCTAACTTGTAGAGAGACTTTATCATGAAAGGATGTTGAATTTTGTCAAATGCTTTTTCAGCATCAATAGAAATGATCATGAGGTTTTTGTCTTTTTTTTTTTTATTAACATGGTATATCATATTTATTTATTTGTGTATGTTGAACCAACCTTGCATCCCTGGCATGTATCCCACTTGATCATCATGTGTAATTTTCTGTATCTGTTGCTGTATTCTGTTAGCTAGTATTTTATTGAGGATTTTTGCATCTATATTCATC
>NW_007731098.1:152894-158967 GCF_000696425.1 Galeopterus variegatus | reverse complement strand
GAAGATTTGGTAGAACTGTGCAGTGAACATATCTGGTCCTGGGCTGTTCTTTGTTGGGAGCTTTCTGGTAACAACTTCAACCTCATTTATTGTAATTGGCCTGTTCAGATATTCTATACCTTCTTGGCTCAATTTTTGTAGTTTGTATGCATCCAGAAATTTATCCATTCCCTCCATATTTTCAAATTTGTTGGCATAAAGATGTTTATAGTAGTCTCTAATGATTCCTTGTATTTCTGAGGTGTCAGTTGTAATATCACCTTTTTCATTTCTAATTTTTGTTATTGGGGTCTTCTCTCATCTTAGTTAATCTTGTTAAAGATTTGTAAGTTTTATTTCTCTTTTCAAAAAACCAACTTTTTGTTTCATTGATCTTTTGTATTGTTTTCTGTGTTTCTATTTCATTTATTTCTATTCTGATCTTAATCATTTCTTTCCGTCTACTAACTATAGGTTTGGATTGTTCTTGTCTTTCTAGATTTTTAAGGTGAAGTGTTAGGTTATTTAATTGCCATCTTTCCATTCTTCTGAAGTAAGCATTTAATGTGATAAATTTCCCCCTTTAAACAGCTTTTGCAGTATCCCACAGGTTTTGGTATGATGTGTTATTATTTTTATTAGTTTCAAGAAATTTTTTTGATTTCCTGTTTAATTTCTTCTTGGACCCACATGTCATTAACTAGAATGTTGTTTAATTTCCATGCATTTGTATAGTGTTCAGAGTTTCACTTATTATTGATTTCTAAATTTAATCCATTGTGATCAGAAAAGATACATGAAATAATTCCCTTTTTTAAAAAATTTATTATGACTTGCTTTGTTACCTAACATGTGGTCCATCCTGGAGAATGTTCCACGTGCTGATGAGAAGAATGAATATTCTGAGGTTGTTGGGTAAATGTTCTGTAGATATCTGCCAAAATCTAATTGGTATAAAGTATTGTTTAGATCTTGTGTTTCTCTGTTGATTTTTTGCCTAGATTATCTGTCCAATGATGAGAGTGGGGTCTTCTGGTCCCTTACTATTATGGTGTTAGTGTCTATCTCTTTCTTTAGATCTAATAATGTTTTCTTTGTAAATATGGCTGCTCTGACATGGTGCATATATATTTATGATTGTTATATCTTCTTGATGGATAGATCCTTTTATCATTATAGAGTGGCCTTCTTTATCTCTTTTTATGGTTTTTCCTTTAAAGTCTATTGCATCTGATATAAGAATAGCTACTCTAGCTCATTTTTCATTTCTACTTGTATGATATGTTGTTTTCCGTCCTTTCACTCTTAGTCTATGTGTGCCTTTACAGGTCAAGTGAGTCTCTTGAAGTCAGCATATTGTTGGGTCCATCTTTTTAATCAAGTCAGTCAGTCTGTGTCTTTTGAAGGGAAATTTAGTCCCTTTACATTTAGAGTTATTATTGAAAGGTGTTGATTTACTCCTAGCATTATACTGATTTTTGTTTAGATGTCTTAAGTATCTTTTGTTCCTTTCTTTCTAATTTTCTGTTAGTCTTCTGTATTTGTTGGTTTCTTGGGGTGATAGATAAACTATTTATTTTCTCTTTTGTTGGCATTTTTGTTTTGCTGATGGTTATTGTTCTTTCTTTCAGATTCATGGCAGTGATGGTTCTTTTTCTGGTATCAAACCCAGTACTTCCTTGAGAATTTCTTGTAGGGCTGGACGTGTGAACTCCCGCAGTTTTTGTTTGTCTGAGAAATACAGTATTTGTCCTTCATTTTGGAAGGATAGCCTTGCTGGGTAAAGTGTTCTTGGCTGGCAATTTTTGTCCTTTAGTATTTTGAATATATCATCACATTCTTTTCTGTCTTTTAGAGTTTCTAGTGAAAAGTCTGATGTTATTCTGATTGGGGCTCCCTTATAGGTGACTTGCCGCTTTTCTCTTACAGCTTTTAAGATTCTCTCTTTGTCTTTGACTTTTGTCAGCTTGATTATCACATGTCTTGGAGAGGATCTTTTTGGGTTGAATGTTTTCGGTGATCTTTGGGCTTCCTGAATGTGGAGATCTGTGACTTTCCTTATACTTGGGAAGTTTTCTCCTATTATTTCATTTAATGCATTTTCAATGCTGTTTCCTTTTTCCTCCCCTTCTGGAATACCCATCATTCAGCTATTTGAGTGCTTAAGGTTGTCTGTTGTCTCTTAGATTTTCTTCACTTTTTTCATTCCTTTTTCTTTTTTCTGGTCTGCCTATGATAATTCAAACAGCTTGTCTTCAAGGTCAGAAATTCTCTCTTCTGCCTGTTTGATTCTGCTGGTTAAACTCTCTGTTGTGTTTTTTATTTTGTTGAATGAATCCTTCAGCTCCACAGGTTTAGCTACATTCTTTTTCAAGGCATTGATTTCTTTGTACATTTCTTCTTTCAGATCCTGTATATTTTTTCTCATTTCATTCTGTTGTCTTCCTGAGTTTCCTTGTATCTCATTTATTTTCCTTAGAATAGTTACTCTAAATTCCTTGTCTGTCATTTCAAAGACTTCCTGTTCTATAGGATCTAGCATTTGAAAGTTATTAATTTCCTTTGATGGCGATGTACTTTCTTCATTTTTCATATTATTGGTATGTTTCCTTTGGTGTTCTGTCACTATGGCCATGGGTATCACAGTCCACTTGTTTCACCCTGATGTCTGGCCTGGATCCTGAAGGGACTGCTGCTTCTGGACAGCAGAAACTAGCCTGGGCCAGAAGTCCTGCCCCACCTGCCTTTACCAGCTCATCTGGCTCTGGGCATGGGTGGCCAAGCCTCTCAAGTCACTCTCAGAGACAGGGACAGCCTGGGCCAGAAGTCCCTCCTGCCTGCCTTCACCAGCTTGGCTGGCTCGGGGAGGGGGTACCCCAAGACTGTTATGTCTCTCCTGGCATCGGAGTTGCCTGGGTCATAATTCCCACCCCACCTGCCCTCTCCAGGATGGCTGGCTTGGGTTGTAGGAGCCCTGAGGCTGTTACATCTCTCAAGGCAGTGGGACTAGCCTGAGCTGGAAGTCCCACCCCAGCCCCAAATGCCTTCTCTCGTCCAGCAGGCTTGAGGCATGTGGGCCCAGAAGCTCTAAAGTCTCTTTATGAAATGGGGAGCAACCTGAACTGGGGTCCTCAGCCAGTCGGCTCCTGTCTGCCTCAACACAGATCTCAGGTCCTCTGTTGCTGCTCCTCAATAGCTGCATATTGATTGCTCTGTGGGAGAGAGCGTCACCAGGAACCGACTACTCCACCATCTTGACTGGAACTCCTATCTAGTGTAACATTTTATATTGCATTTCTCTGATGACTAATGATACTAAGCACCTTTTTAATATATTTGTTCTGACTATGTATCCTTTATCAGAAATATGTATTACAGCTCTCTTCTCTCACTTATGCTGGTTGCCTTTTCATTCATGCCTTTTTTTAGACAAAAGTCAATTCCAATATGGTCTAATTTATCAATTTTTCACTTTATATTATAACTTTACCTTTATTGTTTGAGAATTTTTGCCTTTTCATGGCCCCTGAAAATGTATTATTCTTATTATTAAGATTTAATTTTTGGGGGGCAGCTGGCCTGTATAGGGATCCAAATCCTTGACTGTGGTGTTCCAAGGTGGCACTTTAACCAAGCAAGCTAACAGGCCAGGCTATGATTAAATTTTTAAAGTTGCAAACACACTTGAATAAGAGTTAAGTGTTTTTTATGCAAACCTTGGAGTTTCAGATTTTTAAGATGTTAGGCCATGGATGTATGTTTATTTTATACATCTGTGTATCCAACTGAGCTAGAATAGCGGATGCACAAAGAATGTGTCCCTTAAATATTTCTTGAGTGGATGAATAAATAGAGATACAATGAATGCTCTATCATTTCTCCAAACACTGAAAATGAAAAATTGAACGTTAGAATATTTCTTCTTTGTCTTTCTTTTTTTTAATCAAAAATCTAAATTTCGGCAAGTGAGAAATACATTTTTTTCTTTTTTTTTTTAACTTTTTTGCCCATTTTAGTTAGTGTTGCTACTTAACACAACCTGTAAAGCAAAAAATATTTTGATACTGCTTGGCCCTGGTCCACAAGTCTTCTTATTCTTGGGCCAAGGATGAAAACACATTCATGGGAGAGATGGGGGTGGGGGTCAAGCTCAGCCACACAGCTGCATTTAAAGCTTCTGTTCTCATTTTATGTTCTGCTCTCATGTCTGCTTTCATTCCTTTGGCCAATACAAGTCACATAGTCGAGACTAAGTCAACAGATCGAGATCTATAAATATATAATCTTCTCAGGGGAAAAGAAGAAATTGGTATTTTTAAAAAATTATGCATTTTATCATTCTGCCTCACGGTAAATTCACGAACATTTTCTTTAAAATGTTTTATACATTCATCAAAAAGTTGTTGTTTTTATTTAAATACACTCATTTGCAAATTTATTTCATTTAAGGAATTGGTTACATGATTTAAGCAATTGGTTCAAAAGATAGGATTTATCTACGTCTATAGAAATAATTAATTGTCAAGAACATGATGTTTAAATGAATGTGCACATTTTTAATTTCCTCATAGAGTTCATGCAAAAGTGAATCATTCATTATCTATCTTGCTAATGTAAAGAGAAAATAACAAGATTGAATTATTTCAAAAAGTGAGGGGAAAGTTTACCATACAACATCAAATCAAATTTCTCTATACTATACTAAATCTTACCTTCTCACAAGAAATTTTCCTTAGATTTGTGTAAAATATTATATTTTAGTTGGGCTAAACGTGCATTTCTTCGTTATGTAAGCACAAAACTTGGATATTTAATGTTGTGTTTTTGAAAAACACATACACTTGCATATTCCTTGAATAGTATAGAACTGTTAAGTGATTCCCAAGAATAACTTGGTTAAATATTCCTGTAATTCCTACTCTGATTTATTTTCATTCACCAAATTTCCCTTGAATTAAAGACAAGTCCCAGACCGAACAATGACTGGTATCTTCCAACAGTCAAATCCTTGCTTTTAGTCTCTTCTACTGCCACATAAGTGCCTCCAACACAACAGTAGGGCATTCTGTGTCCTTCGTGTCTCAAATTATAGCTATTTTTATGAAATAGCCTTGAGCTGTTTAATTTTAAGACAGTTTTAATTACAGTATATGATACCAAGTGCAAGATCAAAATATGGTGACACAAAGGTATGACTTCTGAAGGAGAGAGTGACTCTGAACCAAAAAGGAGAGATGCTTAAGAGAAGAAAAGAGTTGGTAGAAATATGATTGATCTCTGTCAGAGTGTAGACCGGATTTTACTGTGTCTGTGCCTTTGCTGGGGGAGGCCTTCTTTCACCTCACTAGTCTACACTAACTAATTGCTACGTCTTCTCTTTCTTTCTCTACCAGCTTTTTCTAATAAGTGCTCTACACCTGCTCCTGCTTATCCATTCCCTCAATCCTTATCACCCAGCAGTTGAGACTCTGACCATTTTACTCAAGAAAAAGATGATGTCCTGACCAGCCCTGTAAGATTTTCTTCAGTTCTAAGCATTGCAGACTGATAGAAACTGTTTTCACAGTTAACTAATCCCGTCTTCTTAAAGTTCACTCCTATCTAGGCTGTTACTTTACAATATTTATTTGCTCTAACTTTATTACTGCCCTTGCTTTTCCTATTGTTCAATGTGAGCGTTTCCCCCAAACGTTCTTTTACTTTGTCTCCGAATTCTGTCTCTAACATATGAATTCTTGGTAGGTGATTGTGAATTTATTTTTCTAGTCCTGTCTTCTCTTCTGAGATTTAATTTACCATTTCCAAATGACTGAGGTTTTTACATCACTCATGTAAACTCAATGTGTCTAAAACTAAACCTACATTCCCACCCCCAAATTTCTCTCCTTACCTGACGTTTCTATTTCTGTTACTAATGTCATCTTTCTCTCAATAATTATTGTTCGTCCTCGATTAAAATACTTATTGTCTTATTTCCCAAAAGTGCAGTGATCTCCTAACTTGTTCCTCTGTAGCTAAATTATTTGTATCATTCACCATTAATTTGGTTGCACTAGCCCTGACTTTGAGCATCCTATTCCTGTCCTCCATTCAA
>NW_007731098.1:151044-152282 GCF_000696425.1 Galeopterus variegatus | reverse complement strand
CACCATTAATTTGGTTGCACTAGCCCTGACTTTGAGCATCCTATTCCTGTCCTCCATTCAATCTGTCATATCTTCCTTTTACCTATAGAATAAATTTCAAACTGGTGGCTCAGACTCTTCAATCCACATATTAAGGAGGATTAGAGAAATAAACCCAATAGCAGGGATCCAAGTGCGCATGACTACTGAAAAGTGATTTGTTGAGGCAGAATCCATGGGCTGAAAGAGTTGCCTGGAAAGTAGCGCTGAATCTAACAGCAGGAATATAACATCGATGTAGGCAGGAGTAAGAGAATCAGAGAGTGGGAGACAATGAGATGCCAAAATGACTAGGACAAGTGTACTGAAAAGGCCAAGTGCATAAAACTTGAGGAAGAAGCAGAAGAGAAGAAGGCCAGGGCAAATTTGAATTGCCTCTTTGGGAAGTCTGAAGCCCACATCCTCTGCTTGCCTTTGTTGGTATTAAAGAAATAACACTAAATATTCTTAGAACACAACCTTCTTTTCCATCTTTGCCCTCTACACAAACTTCTCAAGCTAGATTTTGCATGGCACGCAGGCTCCAAATGGGGTCTGGCCATTTCTCCAGATTCATCTCTTAGCTCCCTCCTTCACTTCTAGTCTTCCTCAGTACTTTTCACACCTGTAGGCCTTTGTACAGTTTCTCCCAAATCCTTCACATGCTTTGAAAACCTTCCTTAATCCCTTTTAATCAACCTATATCTTGTATATATCTCTATACCACTTATCACACCTCATTACAGGTTGTTTTTAATTGTCTTGTTTCCTCAAATAGAACTTAATGTCAGGCACTGGCTTATTAGTTTTTTTCTTTTTTATTGTGTAGCAGAATACTTAACAAATGTTAATGTTCCATAGGTGCATATTGAAAAACTGACAATCCAATTCTCACCAAATGAGTTCTGCTTTCCTGACTCCAAAACTTTGCTAAACTTCTCCCTTACCTCCAATGCACCTCTCACCTCCTTTCTCCTCATCCAGATTCTCAAAATATATACTAAGTACACCTAGATGGATCAGACATAGTTCTCAAGGTAGTTTCAATATGTTGAAGCCAAGTGAAATCCCTCAACCTATATAAGAGCTTTGCTTACCAGCCCAGCCTGAAGGAAGTTCTCTCTCCTTCAATTTTTCATAATCCTGGCTGACTATATTTCTACTCAAATCAATATTCATTCATTATTCATTATGGTGTTCTTGAGCTGTTATTTATTTCT
>NW_007731098.1:142232-150277 GCF_000696425.1 Galeopterus variegatus | reverse complement strand
TGAGCAGGGGAAATTTCTATGAGAAAATAGCATTGTATATCCTGTATGTGGTCTAAAGGGGTAGTGGAGACCCTGAAATTCTGAAGGCTGCAGATTATTTGGTCACAAGATGGTGTTTTGGGAAATTAGCTCTATGAGCCACTTCATGGCAGGTCTTTCCAGTTTTATCATCTATTATTAGACTAATTCTTTATACTTCGTAAGTATTTTAAATAATATCTCCTGTATTTCTTTCACTCATGTCAAAAATTCATTTGTTTTCATAAGTCTCTGATAATGTTTTCACATTGATACTCTACTCAGTTTTGGGATAACAACACAACTTTTTAGGTTGATGAGTTTTGCATAAATTTAAACTTCATTATATATTGATTAGCAGGAATGTGGGCTTAAGTTTCCAAGTACTGGTTGGCATTTAAAATGGGATATAGTTAAAACTAAATAGCCAGGACCATCGGAGTACATTGCTGTGTATAATCTCCAGACTGTACTCACTACATCATAAATAATAATGAAAGTATATGTACATTTATCAGAAAGAATCAACAAAACCACAGCACTGATTTTCTGATCACATCTGTCTCACCAGGCATTAAGGCCAGCTTTCGAACAAGGGTGCCTGAAGGTTTGCTTGTCTTTGCAGCATCGCCTGGCAATCAGGAAGAGTATTTTGCACTTCAGTTGAGGAATGGACGTCCTTATTTTCTTTTTGATCCTCAGGTAAATAAGTAATCGTGAGAGTTAATATTTCTTAGGGTTTAGTAGGTGCCAGGTATTGAAGTAAGTGCTGATGTTTACATGTTGGATCTTCATCAGGAACTTATAAGGTAAGTACTATTATTGTCCCCACTTTACCAATGAAAAAAACAAAATTTACAAAAGTGATGTGACTTGCCCACAGCTAAAACAGCAGAACTAACTTTCAAACCCACAAAGTCTGACTGAGAATCTACGGGCTTAACAACTAATACACTACTTATAATGAAGATTAAAACTTCTAAATAAATATGAGTAGATCTATTTTTATTGTCCTTGAGGACAAAAATTATGTCTTCTTTCCTTTCTTCCTTGTTTCACCAGCAAATATTTAAGTGGCTATAAGATACTACTGTGCTGGGCGTTGCTGACTGTAATAGTTTTAAAGTTAAATATGGCAATGCCTTTATGAAACAATCTGGAAAGGAAACAGAGGTAAAACAATTAATTTAAAATGTTCATGAATGTTATGAAACAAAAAGTATGGAATACTATATATTATGAGAGCATAAGTTAAAGGGTCTTTCTTTTCTGGTTTGGCAGTCTTCTCTGAGAATGTGACATTTATCTGACATACAAAACAATGAGAAAAGTGGTCAAGACAAGAGCGTATGTCTTTAATGAAGGCGTATGTTTGAGGTGGGGCAGGACAGGGGAAATACTGACGGGAGACGAGGGAAGATTCTAGGAATCAAGTTTCCAGGCAGAGCAAATAGCAAATAAGTGCCCAAGAAAGACAACAACATGGCATGTTCAATACATTGAGATAAATCTAATACGGCTGGTGAAAAGAGAACAAAAGGAAAAGTGATAGGTTGAAAAGCTGGGTAGAGACCAAGTTATTTAGAAGCTTGTGAGCAAATGTGAGAATTAGAATTTTTCCTAAAGACTATGGAAAAGCATTCAATAGTAGTCTTTACTTTAGTTAAAAAAAAATTAGTAAGCAATTGATATTAGGCATTGTATTGAGCCTGTGAATAATTGAGAAATGAATAAGACTATGTACAAGACTTCTTTTCACTTCCTCAAGTCTTTAACTTAAACCTGATGATATGAGTATTAAATCTTGCTAGCTAAATAAATATTTTACATTATACTGGTAGCTGAAAAACTTTCCCCTCTCTGCATCCAAGTTGCGTCTAGCATCATGGACTAAGAGCTCTGGGTGAGGATCACAGCTTCATGTACCATAGAGACGCACTGCCCCTGGAGGGGAAAGGCAGGGCCTGCTGGACCAGGTATGTCTTGAGCATCATGCCAGGCTCAAGAGGCCAACTGAGTCCTTGCTGCTTTCTGAAGCTAGAAAGACCAAGGGCAGAAAGATTCTCTCCTGATGTCCACAGGGGCTTGATGACTCCCTGGCTGGTGCACTGTAGGTCCTCAGGCACAAGTACTTCTGGGTGTCCCCTGGAATTGCAGCTTCTTAAGAGATGCTAACAGGTGGGCAGTGGGCAAGCAAAGAGTCATCACACCTAAACAAAGACAGCAGTCAGAAAGGGAGAAGCACACAGAGGCAAGGCAGATGGCAACTTGAAAAAAAAATCAGCTCACCAAAGTTGATTTACTTATAGAAGTGAAAATGTTATTTTTCATTTGAAAACTTTAATTAGAAGGGAGACACTTTGATCCTCAGATTAGTAGGTCAGAAGACAAAGTTGAAGACATCTCTCAAAATATGTAATATGAAAAATTAAAAAGATGGATATTACTGATATTATTAAGAAGAGATTTAGAAGGAGAACAAAAACATGCACAAGAAAAAGAGGGATAAGAGAGAATAATGAAATAAAATAGAAGAAAATATGTAATTTAAGGAAGAATTGATTATAAATTTATTGAAAGGACTCATCATGTTCCAGTCAAGATTAAGCAAAACTAATATTTCTATGGGACCTCTACGTGCCAAGCATTATCCTAAGTGCTCTTTTAACACATAAATGTGCACACACACGCATGCATACACACACACAGCTACACATACAGTCATTTGAACTTCTCAACAACTCTATGAGGTAGGTGCTCTTATCATTCCTATTTTGCAGGTGAGGAATCTGAGTCACAGGTAAATTAATTTTCCCAAAGTCAAACAATAAATGACAAGCCATGTTCTAAACCCAGGCAATCCAGCTCTAAATACCATGATTTTAGCTGTGAAACTCAAAATCTGTGATGAGCAACGTGTGGCCAGTGTTCCAATGAGTGGCATTTCTGATTTTCAACTCGAAGGAAAGATGCTTGCTAATATCCAGATTCAGAAAAAATACCATCCATACACCACATTGAAGGGAAATATTTCAGCAAAGCATCTAACCAAGAGGGAAGAAAAGAGAGTCAGAAATATAAAAAGGAAAAGCGGTGGTGAATAATAAACCTAGCAATATTAAGTGAAACCTAAATATTAATGACAAAACAACTGGAAATGTATTTTAAAGTGCCAAGTAAGAATCTTTGAATTAGAAGAGATATATGGCCAGGGCAAAAAAAACAAAAACAAAAAAAACAAACAAACAAAAAAACCCAGAAAGCAAACAAACAAAAATCCTAATAATTGTTTGTTGTTAGAATTAGTGAGAATTGAAGCAGAAGGAAAGATGAGTGAATTAAAAGGTATCAGCTTAGTGAGTTGGGGGAATAGTAAGGGAATAGATCATACTGATGTCTTGTTTTCATAAAATAAATAGGGAAAATGTTTGATTTTAAATGTTGCAGAAAAAATGAGTTAATTGCTAATAGAATATATGAAAATGTTCCACAGAACACCCTAACTAACACAGTGAAAAAAAGAGACCAAATGCTAAATTGTAAAAATCAACAAAAAATCAGAAAGAAAAAAAAAAAGGAAACAGTATTGTAAAACAGAAGAATGTCAATGAGAAAAATCTGGTTCTGCTTTTCCCCCTTCAACCTGAAAATATCTGGGATATTTGAGAAGAAGCCAGATGGAGAGAAGCTTAATCTTATAACCACTCATTTATTGAGCTTTAAAGTATATACAAAGTGGGTTCACATTAACAATCTTCATTTCAGTCATGACGTAGCCACTTGAGGTAGGTATTGTTTTCATCCCTGCTTTAGATCAAGGGTCACTCAGCGGCCACACGGTGCTTAACTAGGGTCATATAGTGGTTTAGAGATAGAACTGGCACTGAATTCAGTCTATTTCATCCCATGCAACTTTGTTAAGAATTTTTTGTACTCCAGGCACAACATATGGCTACGCACTGGGAACACAGAAATGAGGAATGAACTAAATGCTACGCATCAGAACATGAGTCATAGGTTGTTCATCACAGATTTTGAGTATTTAGTAAACACATACACACAATCCAAACATATTGGACGGAATCTTTGGCGAATTAATCCCAAAATGATTTCACCAGATTGGAAGCATGGTTGCCTACTCTTTCGACACGTTGTTTCTCTTTCTAAAGTATGTGATACCTTAAGACTCTGCAGAATGCGAAGGTAAAGGGATCAAACCACGGTTAACTCTACTAGCCAAGGTATTGTTGTGATGCTAGAATGGTTGCCAGGAAACTCTCCAAGTCTTGTGTTTTTTTGTCCCCTTACAATGACCAGACAGGCTGGCCTAAAGAATGATCACAGAGTCACGCAAATGCTCACAAGGCACGACCCATCCTTTCTGACCTTACCCTTCTCTCACACAATCACGCAGAACCCATTACTGCCGTTAGCTTTGCCAGCTGCTCTGTCCCCACCCAGTGCAGCCAAATCCTAACCTGCATTCATAGTGCGTAGGTGTCAGCCGTGCACTAAAAGTGCTACAGCCAAAAGCTGGGAACTGAGGGAAGTAGGGAGGATTTAATTATGCCTGGTAAGTAAATTTTTATCTGGAATAGTAATCTCTTTCCACAAGGCAAAAGCTGCCAGTGTTTTCTTCAAAGTGACAATTTATTTTTTAAAAAGTATGGTGTTGGTTGAGCAGGATTGCCTCAGGATCTACTTGAGAAAATGTAATCAGATATATTCTGCTAAGTGCTCCTGGGTCATGATGCTGTCTATATCTGAAACAGTGAGCTCAAGTGAGCAAAGACTGTGTCCTTCCTTACTGTCAAGGAACTGTGTCTAATGCAGGGTCACTGAACATAGTTGCTAACTTTATACTGAAGACTCCACTTACATTTTGACAAAGAACTGTTGAATCTAAGGGATGAAAAAATTTGAATATTCTTCTATTGTTTGTTCTCCTTTCAGGTAGGAACATGAATATAGCTTCTTGTATGAAATTAGAGCTACCACAGGTTTAAAGAAGTATAGAAGTTGATTTTGTATGGCTTGGATTGGCATTAAAATTATTTACATTTTAAATACTTTGGGTACCACTTGAGCCAATTTTCTTTCCTTTTATCTGTAAATGAGGACAAGGTTTTCTAGTGAATATGTTATTATATTCATCACACGAGTGATGATATGTGCTTAATGTGTCTTTCTTATCAGGCTGTACAATCCAGTGATGGCAAAGTCTATGTCTCTTTTGTCTACAAATACATCCTCAGGACTTAGCACAGTCCCTGGAACATAGTAGATACTCGATAAATAAATATTAACAGATTGGCTGGGCAACTGACTCAATCAATATTTTGTAAAATACTGCTATTCATAATTAAAGAAAATTACCAATTTTCTGGGTTAAAATTTCCAGATTTTTTTAATGATTATATAACAAGTTAGTTCTTAACTATTTTAATTTGTCTGTTTGTTAGATACTTTGATATTTTTATCAGAAAAAATAAGATGGTTATTTTAAAATTGCTATTTCTAAATAAAATTTTAAGTTGTGAAAATAATATTTTCAGGGAATTTTAAAGTTACTGTATAGCACATAGTTTTCAAATAACTTGAGGCTATTGTGTACTTTGCTATTTTTAAAATATCTTAATAAATTTGAGTAATGAATTCCTTACATAGGTTTAATCCCACATAGAGTCTCTAGGTGCAAAAACTTATTTTGTATCTCTTCCAACTATCCAAAGCATTCGACTGAATGAATGTTTAGGAGACGGGGGTAACATTCTTCACAATATTTAAAATTAGAAATATGTTTGTATATTATGGACTGGACTCTTAGAACCATTGTTAAGAGACATAATAAAGAAATATTAACTTCAGTTTTTAATTGCTGTACTTTTTTTGTCTTCAACAATTAGCTATAAGCTTCCCATTATTTATTTGATTAATTTCAATTTTGAATATACTTGACCAGATGATATTATTTTAATCAGTAATGACCCATGGTTATGTCTTAAAGGGTCTATGTTCAGTGACAAAAACAGCTAATTCACATAACATTCTGGTTTCACTTGGAAGGAAGTTACGAAAGTGAAAGCTTTAAAACAATTCTGAGCAGCATCTATTTAACGTCTGATATTTTCCAAATGGAAAGAACAAAGTGCACAATATGACACCAGAATTGATTACAGAATTATTCCTTTAACATTGGTGGGGGAAAATAATCTTAAAATCATCATCAAAGAACAATATCCTACGTTCCAAGTATGAAGCAAGTCTGGCATACTGAATCTGTAGGCGAGGTGCCTGAATTTGTCTCCAATAAATATGATTTCTGATGTAGAGAACTATTAATGCTTCAGATTGTTGCCAAACAAAATATGAAGAACCACTTACTCAGACACCTGATCTTTAGAATGCAGCATCATTTGTAACAATTTTAACGCTAACTAAGTACACTTTGATGAGACAGCATTTAATAAAATGCTCATTAATTTCATCATTAGCACGGGTATGCTAAGAAGTAAGCCAGTTTCTTATGTCACGCCCAATTAGCATCCCATGCTAGTAATCCCATTAGTATTGTTGAATTCACTAATGGAAAAACTAATGGGCATGCTACCAGGGCACATTAATTGGGCACGACACCAGTTCTGGTTTTAATTATTAAACTACGATAATGAAATGTGTGTTTGTAAAATATTAAAGTGTTGAAATAGGGTTGAGGAAAATAAAAGAGGATGTAAATGAAGCAGATAAAAGCCAGCCCACAAAAATTGAAGACTAGAAAATGAACTTACCAAATGGTTATGTTTTTAGCTGACTAAAAGTTGGAATATTTTCCATGTAAGAAGCAACTCACTCATACTCGCAGAAAATTAAAAGCTGGGTTTTTTTATTTTGGTCATACATGTTGTCAAAATCTTTATGAGGCCAGACAGGAGCCAATTAAATGTGTAGAATGGACATGTTATATCACTGAAGCCAATTCAGTGAAATATAAATAGAAAAGTTTTATTTAAGATGGTATGATTAACATTGTGTTTTTTGCAATATAAATCTTCAGCTTTATATCTATTATATCAGATAATTGTCAGTTTTGTCTTTTTAAAAAATAATATAGCAAAATTATTGGAGTTTGGTGAAATATTCCAGGTAATTGAAAAAAATTTTGTAATACTTTACCCAACCTTATTTTTCATTTTTAAAAATTTTATTAGAATAAGGTTTATTACCTGATAAGTATTGATATTATAATGCCTGTAAAATAGCCAATTATTTGCTTGGGACATCATAGATGTTCAATAAATATTGAGTCACTTAAAAAAAGGAGGTTTATTATTTCTAACTAAATCAACTTTATTAAGAAAGAAAAATTTATTTTCATTTAGAAAGTTTGGAGTAATACAATTTTTGTTTATTTTTCTTTAATAGCAGTAGTAGTAAATGTTGGTGAAAGTTGGAGTATCTTTCACTTTAGTCTTATTTGCTTATTAACACTAAAACAATTACCATTGGGTTAACCATAACATACTGAAAAAGTGTTCATTGAGCTTGGAAATGCTAAGATGGCAGGTTTCTCTTTTATTTCTCTTTCTCTGTTTTCTTATTCTAAACTTTTTATTACTCTGTTCTTGGTATCTGCCATTTCTTGGGTCTTAGGCACTTGGCAACTCATTTTGAACTGTGATATTATCACCTTAGCCATAGCTATAAATGTTCGATTTTAGCCTACGAGACATCATGTACTCAGTTTAACCTGACACTTGTGCTTAATATATTAATAACTGGCTAATTTTTAATGTAAATCATATTCCTTCTTGTTATTAGTACTTTAGTGAAGATAACTTGCCTGACATGTCTCCATCCTTAGAACCAATTTTGACAGTATTTTATTAAATTTATCTCCTCTTTTTCATATTTCTGCCAAAAAAATTAAAATTTAAATTTTTTTTTTTTTTTGTCTTTTTCCGTGTCCGGCAACGGATCACAACCCTCAGTGTTGCCCCCGTACCGGACCAGGGACCGGCAACGGGATC
>NW_007731098.1:119419-141286 GCF_000696425.1 Galeopterus variegatus | reverse complement strand
TTTTTTTTTTTTTTTTTTTGTCTTTTTCCGTGTCCGGCAACGGATCACAACCCTCAGTGTTGCCCCCGTACCGGACCAGGGACCGGCAACGGGATCGCAACCCTCGGTGTTGCTCCCGCACCTCGCTCAGCCAGTGAGCGGGAGCCGGTCTGTATGTGGGATCCGGACCCTCGGGCGGGAGCGCCGCCGCACTTCCCAAGCGGCGCACTATCCAGTGCGCCACCGGGCCGGCCTAAAATTTAAAATTTTAAAGTAGAAAATGTATTACCTGTCTGATGAAGGTAGGTACTCAAAATGCAAGTGCCTTTGTAAGAGATTCTTATTCAAAAGACAAGTTCTTTTTAGAGCTGAGCATTGTTGTTTTTCAGAGAAGTGCATCACAGAGAAGCCAGCATGTTGCTAGGAATTGACTTTAATTTTAGCTCTGGAATTTATGCATACTTGCATCAGGATCATAATGTTGAAATTTGTAAATTGGTTCATAACAAACGTGTATGTGTGTGTATAAACATTCATTCACTCATTCATCTATTCATTCATTTATTCATTTATTCCTTTAAGGGGTCATCATTAGAAGTTACCACAACTAATGATCATGGTAAACAATATAATGATGGTAAATGGCATGAAATAATTGCTATTAGGCATCAGGCATTTGGTCAAATCACTCTTGACGGGCAGTACACAGGTAAGTACACCTTTAATATCTCTAAATAGCTCTAATGATATGCTAGTGTTCCATACTTTTCAGTTGCTTATATTCCTATATCTCTTCTTTCACCATAATCCCTACTCAATTTCATCTAAATTGCTGTTGAATTTGCCTTTGCACTGCTCCTAAAATGGTCAAGTCTGGCAATCAGTTTCTCAACTACGCAGGGCTTTAGTAAAGTGAAAATAAGCAAAGTTACTAGTAGCCATCACATATCTTTTACTGTTCTCTACAATTTGCAAGGGCTTTTAGTTATGTCCTTTCATGCTATGTTTGATCTACAGAAGGCAAACAGAGTAAAGCAGTTATTATCTGCATTTAGAGATGAGAAAACCAAGGCTCAGGAAAGGTAAATAATTTCTCCCTATTTATATGTTGATAGGCAGCATTCTTGGGACACATATATGTTTCTGGACATTTAAGTTTAATTTTCTTTCCAGCTTATCTTAACTACTATTCTCACATTAAGTATAAAATTCTTACAGTACCTGTATGATGATTCATTTAGGAAATAGGTAATTTTAATGAGCATCTACTATGTTTTAGGCACTCAATATAAACAGCAAAGAGAATTTTGTAGAATTTACATTTTGGGGGGAAAATAGATGGCAAAAATTAAATAAACATTAAACAATTATCAAATGGTGTTAAAAACAGAATAAGAGTGAAAGTTTGTGTGTGTGTGTGTGTGTGCTGGGTGTGTGTGGTGTGCATGTGTGTTGGGAAGAGTGTTTCAATTTTACATAGGACTATTATGGAAGGCCTTTCTGATAAAGTGGCATTTGAGTAGAGACCTGAAAGTTATGAAGAAGCAAACCATGCAAATACCCAGGAAAAGAATGTTTCAGGCCAAGGGATCAGCAGTTATCAAACACCAAGGCAGGAGCATACCATGTGGTGTGTTCAGGGCCAATTATGAGACCAGTGTGGGAGAGAGGGAGTGAAAGGGCTAGAGATAGGACATGAGGTCACAGAGAGTGTGAGGTGCCAGGTTACATAAGGAAAGAGAGAAGTCATTGGAGGATTCTCAGAGAAGAGTGACAGGATACGACTTCGTTCTTTAAAAGGATCACTCTGGCTTCTCTGTTGAGAATAATTTTAAGGGGAGCCATGGTCAAAGCATGGAGACTGGTAAAAAAGCTTCTGCAATGACTCAAATAATTCAGGCAAGAAGCAATGTTGACTTGAACAGGGAGATAGTTCTGGATATAAAAAGAAGCAGTCAGATTGTGGTCATGTTCTGTATGTCAGATTAACAGGGTTTGATGATGAGATTGAGGGAGAGTGGGGTTTGGCAAACTGCCGTCTGCAGGCCAAATTCAGCTCATGCCTGTCTTTATAAATAAAGTTTTATTGGAGCACATGTCACCCATGGCTGCTTGAGGCTGAATAGTCTACAAAGATACCCTTGACAGAGTTTGCTGTTTCCTAATCTAGCATGAGACTAACAGGTTTTGGGCTGGGGCAACTGGAAGAATGTAGTTGCCAAAACTAGGGCATGCAAGACTGTGGGGAAGCAGATTTCAGAAGACGTTCAGAGTTCAGTATGGGACATGTTAAGTCTTAGATCTATGAGACATCCAAGTGGAGATCTCAAGCAGGCTGCTGGACATGCAAGTCTGAGTTCAGGGAAGAGGTTCAGACAGGAGATATACATTGGGAGTTGTCAGCTAAGGATGGTATTTAAAGACAAGAGACCAGATGTTAGTATGGCCATTTAGAGTGGGTTGGGCTCTGGAAAAATACAAACAAAAAGCTTTCTCTCTCCTCCCAAAGAAGGAGGGCGTTAGGTAGAAATCTTAACAGGGGTTTTGCACCATTGTGCAACACAGGTGGGGATCAGGCCCCTCTGGTCTTTGGCCCTGGTAGTCTGCACCTGTGCCCAGCCCACTATTGAACCCTCCAGGGTACTTAGGGAGTCCATGTAGTTTGAGAAAGGAAGAGGCTGAGAAGGGAGGAGGTGTGGGTCTTTCCAACATCATGATGCTACAACAATGAAGAAGAACCAGTGACGAAAAGTGAACAGGAACAGGCCCTGGGGGAAGAGGGGAACCAAGAGAGGGTGGTGCCCCAGATCCCCAGGGAGGCGTTTATCATATGTTACATTCATAGAAATAGATTATCCTGCTGAAGGTGCAATTCTCATCTCTTTCTCTAGGTTCCTCGGCCACCCTGAATGGAAGCACTATTATTGGAGATAACACGGGGGTGTTTGTGGGAGGGCTGCCTCAAGGTTATACCATCCTCAGGAAGGATCCTGGTGCGTTTAGTAATGTATAGAATTATATATGTTGTCACCAAAGCTTAGAATGGAATCAATTTACATTGCTTTAAAGTATAAGTAGGTATTGTTTTCTGTCTAATGCCATATTTTCTATATCAATGTGTGAATTTTTTTTTTTTTTTAGATTTAAAGGAACCATGCATTACTTGTTTTTATATTCTTAGTATCCAGTTCTTGGTGATTAAAGTTCATTAAACTTTTGCTAAAATAAATTATACTGGTTTCAGTCAAAGGTATGTTATTTTAGGACTTATGCACAGATTTTTCTAAGATTTTTAAATTGAATGTGAAAGAACACAGAAGTGGAATACTACGAGCTTGATTTAGGCTCTAGAAAGGAGAAGAACATTCCCTGAGTACTATCTGACAGGCTCAAAACCAATCCCTAGATATGTATAGATGAATAAAATGTGGTCTTCTAATAGAGGGTACAGGCATAAAAACAAATAATTCCAATCTCATGCCATAAGTGCTATAATTGAGGTATAGACAAAGTAATTCCCATATTTTTAGGATGAGAACAAAAACTCACTCTAAAATGAAACTAATAAAAATGAACATGAATAAAATTAACCTTAGAAAGAAAGCCATCACCCTTCAGAGTCGTCGTTAATGATTCTAGCATTGCCTCCCAAGTCCTCAAGGATCACAGGGCGCCTCCCAAGTCTCTTGCAGGACATTAAAATGTAACTATGTAAATATTATAAATAAGCTTGGCCCCAGAGAAGTACAGTTTGTTCACTCGTCATCATCGTCTTCAGGGGATCATGATGAAGATCGAAAGGAAAAAGAAGTTTTCAGTGAGTTTTGGAGAGGAGTGTGTTTGATTCCTCAAGACTGATTATAGTTACCTCCTCAGACATACCTCCAGAGTAGAGAGGGTTTTCATTAACTACTTTAGACGAGTCGAGAAGTCGCTACACACACACACACACACACACACACACACACACACACAGCATTTGTTCTAGTTCTTTGCCCTTTTGGTCAATGGCAGCCTCGGGCACCAGAAGAAAAGAATACTCTGATACCAAATGTGCTTCCTGCAGAGAACATATCTCCATTATAAATAAATTTTGGCATTGTGTATATAAATTGGCCTTTGTAAGACTGCTGGTGAACACCTTCCCTAGAATCAAGTCATTGTAACTTGAAGCTGAGAACTAAGCTTTGCACCATAGGGAAAGACATTGCTCTATGAAATGCAACCTCAGCTGCAAGTGCCCTCCCTCCCTCCCAATTTTTTTCTTGCTCTCTCATTCTTTCACTTGTTCTCTCAACCCCCTATTACCACCCTATTTGCTGTATTGATAAATCCCACATCAACCTGGTCTAGAGAGTTCCAAATTTAGGATAAACATTACATTAATTCCTAAAAGGGAAATCAAATTATTGGTTTACTTGAATAATAGACTGGTTCACAATGTTGTGGGAACTAAATTATGAACTATAGATTTAATAGAGACACTTCCTTCAAATCTTACTTTTAAAAGTTGTTATAGCATTTTATTTTTAAGATTACTGGCAGATGAAATCTCCATGTTATTTCAAAAGGCAATAGGTTTTACTAGTAAAACCAAGGTTTTTGCATAAACATCTGTTTCTGCAGATATGATGGGTTTGAACCACAGCTAAACATTATAATTGCTACCACTTACCGTGGCTGATGGTGTGGTGTTTACATGAATCATTAAAAGGCTTGCAGTAAATAGGTGGTGAGAGCTATTGCCTATTTCTTTGATTTTAATGGCACATAAAATTAATAGCTTGAAAAGAATCTTTCAAAATATGTATGTCTTGATATCTATCAACTCCTGCAGGGATAATCCGAAAGGGTTTTGTGGGCTGTCTCAAGGATGTGCATTTTATGAAGAATTATAATCCATCTGCTATTTGGGAATCTCTGGATTGGAAGAGTTCTGAAGAGCAAATCAATGTATATAACAGCTGGGAGGGATGCCCCACCTTATTAAATGAGGGAGCCCAGTTCCTAGGAGCAGGTAAGGCTCTAAAATAGACACTGGTGGTTGCTTCGGGTATTGTCCTATCTTTAGCATAATTTAATCTTCCCTGTTTGATTACTTTGACCTTATATGAACGCAGAATCACAAACATACCTAGTTATGCCATCATGCACATAAATATATTCTCAAAGTCTGAATATATATATATATATATATATAGATTGTAAGATTCATAAGTATGTATTCATGTATAACATCTCTGATGGCCCACGCAATCCTCGGTTTACATATGTTAGTGTCACAAATGTCCATTTGTAAGTCAGTTGCTTGGAAATCAGAATGAAGTTTTACTTAGAATGATGCTTCAAAAAAGCTTTGTTTACTAGATTAATCCACAAACACCTATTTATCTTATTACACAGATGAACAATATTTCTAAGAGTAAAATTTCAGCTATGCAGTGGTTTAAGTAGGCCACTGAGGGAGATCAGGAGAATAGATCCACCTGTCATTGCTCCACTGACCACTGCAGAAGGGGAGGTGTGGTGTCCATGACATTCTCACCCAGCCACAACCCACAGTCTGCCTGGACAGCCACCCAGAGGATGGGAGTTAAGGAGTATGGTGGCTTGGCAGACATGGCTTATTCTTCAAATAAAAGCCCATCTCTGCTTTCTATGTTTATAATGTTGCTTGGTTATTAAGTTGCTTAAACTGCCCTCAGAACAGAAAGGCATATGATATTAATAACTGCATAATATGTGCACTTTTTCATTGTTTTTTTCCTCATCAATGTCATTATTCTGAGTTTCTCTTAGTCAATGCAACTGCTTATTGTTAATACTTTATGAAACCATAGTAGTCTTAAATGACACAGACTGTTACATTGTTTAATGAGTAAACTGCTTCCTCTTAAAAGGTATCAGGTTCTTTTGGCCACTTCTGTACAACTCCAAAAAGGATTTCTTAACACTGATGAGCATCTTTTTTTGTGAGGGATTTACTCAATGACAGTATATGTCCTAGAATCTTGTAACACCCTTACGATGTTGAAAAAATTGCTTTACATGTGCTAATAGGTGCCTATTTCTTATCTTTAAAGGGTTCCTGGAACTTTATCCACATATGTTTCATGGTGGAATGGACTTTGAGATTTCCTTGAAGTTCAGAACGGACCAATTAAATGGATTGCTTCTTTTTGTTTACAACAAAGATGGACCTGATTTTCTTGCTGTAAGTTAATTTAATTTCATTTACTTTAAAATATCAGACCCAGCTTTACAATAAATGAACCATGTGTTGGAAATATATTCAACTGGGGTTTCTGTACAGATTAACTTTTGTTTTCATTTCTTCCCCAAGTAATTTTTAGTTTTGGAGTCCTGTGAAACATTTAAAATTTTAGGATTGTGGGGACTTTTTAAAACAACAATACTGTGAAAATTGTAATTTCAACAAAACAGACTATGTATAAGGAATTAAGAAAATCCTTTTTAGTTTCCCAAAGTATGAAAATATTATTTCCTTCATTATGTCTTGATATTATAGTTTAAAAGAATGTGTATAATATATGTTTAATTTTACATACATATAATAAAGTATAGTAGCACATTGAACACTTATGAACCTACCACCCAACCCAAGAACTAAAACATTATTATTGGTTTGCATCTACCCATGGGGTCTCTCCTATCCTGTTTCCCTGTCTCCCTCCAGAGATAACATGTAAGCAGAATTTTGTGCTTATTATTCCCTTACATTTGTATAGTTTGAACACCATATGTAAATGCCTAAAAAGTTTTGTTTTTGAAATTTACACAAGTGGTATTATACTCTATCTTTAGGCAATGGTTTTTTTCACTCAACTTTGTTTCTGAGTCATTCGTGTTTTCCGTGTAGGTATTCGTTTTCATGGCTGTGTAGTGTATCTCTTCTCTTGTCAATGATGTATTGATTGTTTCCATATTTTTGCTATGGTGAGTAAGACTGCTATGAACATTTTTATACATTGCTGTAAATGCAATGGGCAAGTATAACTGCTTTTACCTGCTTTTAATCATTCAGTCAGGTACCACCGTTGAAATAAGTATGTTGTTAAAACATTAATTTTAGAAAATTTGTTTAAAACAGTTACATAGAATCAAAAGAAAATTATGAACATCTTAACCTAAGATTCTGTATTTAGGCAAATAGGCCATAAAGTACATTTATCGGTGATTTTAGGATTCTAAGATATTTTCAATACAATGATTTTTTATGTTCCTAGTTTATGTAATGTCAATTTTGCTGATAAGATAAATGGAAATTTCCCTTTTATAGTGTTTATTACAATTTCTGCTTATTTAAAGAATTTATTTATCCTCTTGCTTACTGTTGGCTTCCCCTCTGAAATGTCATCTCTGAGTGCAGGGACCTTGCCTCTCTTCCTTGCAGTTGTATCCTCAGTGACTGACCCTGGGCACCTATTAAGAACTCACTAAATATTGTTGGATAAATGAATGAGTGAGCATGTGAATGAACTCTTGTTGTGGTGACCTCTACCAACACCAACCCTTCTGTGATCACATACATGTGCACAAACTGCGGCGGAAACGAAGGTGTTCGTCACCTGGCCTCTCGTCGAGGAGCGTGTCCCGCGTTGCAGGCTCCCATGCCCTGCTGTGCCACTCTTTAGCCCCCACCTTCCTCCATCCACTGCCTCATAAATTTCCACTGTATTAAATAATAATATTAGCTTTCAGCTTTAATGAAATAAATCTTAAAACATCAGTACATGTAGACAAATACATATTGAGTGCCTACTGTGCTAGGCTTTCTTCTAGCACCTCCCACACAAGTGTAAAGGAAGCAGACCCCCATAGAACTTACATGCTAGTCCCCCACATCTGAGGACTTAGGCTGCTCACAGATTATCCCTCAACAGCTCTTCCTGTTATCTTGAGTAACCTCCATATACATGGTTATCCCTTGGAACTTGGTAGACTCAGAATGTTTCCACTGCTAAAACCATAAATCTCAAAATATAACCTCCTATCTTTCTAGCTTTCTTATTCTCTGTCATTGAGTTCACCCAGACTTTGACATCATTGGCTAATTGCCCACTTTGTATTAAATTTAATTGCTTCCTACCTGAGACACCATAATACAGCTCTTCAACCATTTTTCTACCAATGCCCCAATCTTGTGTCTTCAACTCAACAACCCTGGATCAATCAGTCCTCTCACCTAGACTTTCAGTTTCAGTAGCCAGATTGCTGAATGCTGTAGGAGAACTAATACAGGTACGAGGACTTGCAATGCTCTGAGTTTTGAGGTTTCTAATTCCTTTGTTCAACAATATTTATTGTTTACAGGATTTTCTAACATATTTTAAATGAGAAAAGTAAAAGAATCTCAGGATCTGGAAAACAGCACAACCTTAATGTTTTCAGCTTGTCTCTCATGATAAAAACAAATATACCTACTCAACTTCTAACCTTCCTACCTACCAACTTGACTGTCTATCAGCCAAGCTTAGCTTCATTTTCTCCTGGCTCATGGGAACACGTATGTAATTACCATGCTTACAACCAAAGTTCACATGCCCACCTTTACTCCAGATTCCCTCCCTTCTCTTGAAAGAGCTCATTCCACATTCTCCCCTTTCTGTAAGTTCACTGCTCCCTCTCCATTGGCTCTTGTCCCTCGATGTATAACATGGTTATTTTTTTTCTTTTGACTTTGAAACCTCCTTCACTGTACTTCCCTTCACTTCACAGTCAAGTGGATTGAAAGCAATTATTCTTGTTATTTCCATTTTCTTGTCTCACTTCCATCCTCAGAACCACTGCACATGGGGCTCCCACTACAACCACACCCGACGGCAGGTGCAGTTTTCTAAAGTTGCCAATAACCTCTACGTTCCTGATGTAATAAATAATTTTCATTCCTTATCTTATTTGACCTTTCTCAGTAATCCTATTTTTAAAAAATATTCTCCCTTACTGTCTTTTCTAAATACTATTTTCTCTTGATTTTCATTAAAACCTTCTGGCTTTTTCAAGAAGATCATTGTCACCTTAAAGAACTGCTTCTGCCATACCTTCCTCTTGAAACATTGGTCTTGCCCAAGACTATCTTCTTTTCCCTTTTCTGTTTACTCTTTTTACACTAACTGGATCATCTTATTTATTCTGTCATAAACTTTCTCCGTTTTACCGGCCCATTTCAAATCTAGATATCTTTATGTTCAACTCCCTCAAAAAAAGTTTCTTTGGGATATTTCTTTTTTTGTAGGCATTTCAAACAATATGTCTTAAATGAACTCTCCTGTCCTCCCCATCAGTAACACCCAGCCTTCCTTCAAATGCTTTCCATGTTGTTGTGATGGCAAAACACCCGCCTAGTTCCCCCAAAAGATGATGGGTGTCCTTGACTTCCTTTTCATTCTATAACAAATTTACCTGTTCACCAGGGGCTGAGTTGCTTTGAAAAATACTTCTTAGATTGATTCTTCCCATCATCCTCATTACTGTCTTTATTTTAATGGATTTCAACATTTTTTTCACAACTGTAGTGATTTCCAAATATGTTCCTCAATTCCAGTCAAGATTTTATTTCCAATATGTACTTATGATTAGAAAGGTGAATTTTTAGCACAGGATAATAGTGGAAAGAATACAAGTTTTAGTGTTAGACAGATAGGAGAAGGATGAACTTTTCTTCCACTCAAAATCTTCCAAAATCTGTTTCTACATACCTAGCAAGACTTTTGCTAACCCACCTCCCCCCCCTCCATATGTGCCTTCTGCATTACCTAACATGGTACCTTTCTCTTAACCTAATGTTCGCATGCCATTGTGAATGTTAATCCTCTTCCTTCAAGGACCCTCTGTGAATCTTACATACTTCCAAAAACCTTACTTTAAACCTTTCCTGACTCTCATTACCTAACATGGTACCTTTCTCTTAACCTAATGTTCGCATGCCATTGTGAATGTTAATCATCTTCCTTCAAGGACCCTCTGTGAATCTTACATACTTCCAAAAACCTTACTTTAAACCTTTCCTGACTCCCAGAGAGCAACACGCATGTCTCTGCTCCCAATGTTCCCCATCCCTATCCATGTTTAGCTTTGCTATTAGACAATGGGATTCTTGGGAACAGTGTTTATGTTAGAACAACAGGTGTATAGAATATTGTATGGGACTCAGTCGAGTGAGTGAATAGAAAAATGAACAATTCTTACCTGAGCAAGGTACTTCACAAAGATGATACTTACATAGGAAAAGTAATAATTTTTACCTGGCATGACTTAATTTGTTTTAGTTGACACAATCAATCTCAAGTTTTCAAGTGTCCTATAGTCACTGATTTGCCTTCTAACAAAGTAAAGCATAGTGATTAAATAATTATCACATAACATTTTGAAGGAAAACATATGAATGCGTTGCTTTTGCCATAAAAATCTGTGTAAAATATGTTCACATTAGAAAATGGCACATTAATCTAATAGAATACACATAAAAGCAATTATGTGACAAATTTAGAATAAAACTGAAGTACCAAATCAAAATATATCTTACAAATTTGAGATTGAGTTCACTAGCCAGTTAAAATAAACTTAATCAAGCTTGACATTTTATCTTCTTATTGTCTTGTCATATTTTCCCCCAAATTAAATTGATGTATGAAGTAGTATTTTCTCATTTTCTGAAAATCCAAAAATAGAGTCAAACTGTTCTGTTCTCTTCAGTCATTCAGTCATTTATGCTAGGTTTTAATCTATTAACTATGTTGCACCACAAAAAAAGCTTAGGACTACATGATAATATTGCATCATATAGTGTAATCATTACTGCGTATGAACTAGTTTGGCTCAATACAACATTCTTCATGTCAATTATAAACTTGCAAAGTATTTCATTATATGTTACTCTAGTTCTACTTAGAATAAAGTGGAACATTTTCATTGAGTGCTTTCAAGAACATTTCCTGCTTTTCTTCCAAAAGTTGACCTTCTGCTCTCTTCCAAACTGCTGTTCTGCAACCTTTTTATACACCTATTTTCTTTCTTATGACATACAGATTGAGCTGAAGAGTGGAATATTGAGCTTCCAGTTAAATACCAGTATTGCCTTTACGCAAGTGGATCTATGGCTGGGACTGTCCTATTGTGATGGGAAGTGGAATAAAGTAATTATTAAAAAGGAAGTTTCCAGCATATCAGCAAGCATGAATGAACTGACAGAGCATGCATCAGAGTCCAGAGCCCAGACACTAGTGGTGAATTCACCTGTCTACGTGGGAGGAATCCCACAGGAGCTTCAGAACTCTTATAAACACTTGACTTTGGAACAAGGTAAACGCCATCTGGAGGAATTCACAAATCAGTACAGCCCTGGTCCTATCAGGTTTTTGTGGTTCTGTGTTCCAAGATGTAGCAGTAGAATCAGGCTAAAAGTAACACCCTCCTTCTTTTTGGAGAATTTTAAACAGTAAAAAACAACCACAGAATGCTTCTTCAAATAGTTTTGTGTGTTGCCCTTAAGAGTATGCCATCATGCTATTTATAATCAAAATATTTATTCCAACATGTCCTCTGCAAATATAATTTATATATATATAATACATGTAATTATATTTCCTCATATGTTTTCCTTGAAAACACATGTGGTTCTGGTTCTTTTGGATACTAATCATTATCTGTATTTACAAATTAAAAAAAAATTAGGTTGGTGTGCACAACTAGGAAAAATGGCAACTAAATTCATTTTTTTTTCCCTGACATAAGTGCTAATTTTCTCCATGATTTTTTGATAGAGATTTCATGCAGAAAAAGCACATGAATAGGTGGGTTTGGTTGAATTTCAAACATACTTGTGAAAAACCTATACATTGTTGGTTATTAATAACTGTCAGTGAAAGGAAAAATGCATTGCATTACTTATGACTAAATTTCTTAACTCGTACAAGTTTGAATGTAATCACAGAAACTGTTAATTTAAAAAAAAAAGCTAACCATATCTAAGTGCATTTTGTGTGATAGGCATGAGAGCTCTATATGTGACTATGTGAGTCAACTGTTTATATCAGGCTTATGAGTTAGGCATTTTATTCATATCCCCATTTTACAGATGGGGAGTCTGACGAGCACAGAGGAAAGTAACTTGCCCAAGGTCACACAGCTAGTGAGCAGATAGCAAGATAGTAAGCCTGTCTCAGGCAGCCCAGTGTCAAAATCCACTCTCCTCATTACAGTCAAGTGCTCTCTTTATGGGCATTAGCCAATGCTCCTTCTCTATAAGTGAAGAAAACACAGTAACTTCCAGCATGTGACCAAGCAGGCTCCCATGCAGAAAATGTTCTCTACATATTTCAAAATCTATGTACCATGAATGGTTAAAATTTCCATGAAGCAGTCTTTGCCTATTTGGTAAGTACATAAAGATTTAAATACCTTTGAATAGAAAATATATGGCAAGCTCTAAGGAGACTTTTAGAAGGGTAGTAGTAAGGAGTTAATGAATAACTGGGGTGTAAGACAGTAATGACATTTTCAAGGCACTTAAGATGTAATAGCGGCTAAAAATATTACATTCATATAAGAGCTTCTCCAGGTTTTCAGGATTCTGAGATTAGAAGGAACTTGAAAACCCTTTGTATAAGTGAGATTACTTGATCCTGTTTACATCTAGGGAAAAACAAAAATCTAAAGGCAAACCCCTGCATATACAGCCTGTGCTTTCAAGTTATACCTAAACCTATTTCTACTGATGGTCCTAGAGACACAGCTAACACTGGAATTGTAAGATGGTAATGACAAGTTTAAAACATCAACACAGACCCACAGGGAATGATTTTACCTACTATCACTATAACTAAGTCTATGATACTGAAAGATATTTTGTTTGTGGGAAATACTAAATTTTTATCATTGCAGAATCATCCATATCCATGGTTCTCAAACCGCTGATAAAATATCTTGAAATATGGTAGCTGGAACATGATAAGAAGTCAAAGTTAGTCATTGTTACTACTATTCAAGATACACTGGTATCACCTGGAAGAGTTATTAAAAATGCAGATTTTATGACCCCCATCTCCAAAGATTCTGACTCAGATGCTTTGAGAGACACTGATCTATAGAAGTAACTGCATGTTTTATGCAATGATCAGGAAGAATATTCACAATACAGAGGTGCAGTATGCATGGAGTCAGTTGCAATTAAAATGAATCCTGTTCACTTAGTGCATTTCTTTCAATCCATTATCAATAGTCTTAAATACTTTCGTCTTCCTTTTCTAAGCTTCTTAATTAGCACCCTTTTTTTTAGAGGCTCTATTTTGTGGTCATATTAGTGCTCATTTTTCTTTTCCATTAATGTTGTAATCATCCTTTGAATCAAATGCAAAATTAATTCTCTTCTTTGTTTTGGAAACTGGTCAACATAATTTGCTGAAGATATGCCATGTCAGATATAAGAGTTTATTTCATAGAACTATCCCTTAGGACAATCATTGATGTCTAGGTCATATGTCATGTCTGGGCCATGGCATATGGTATCACAGGTTATGCTCCACCCCAAGTCCCCAAGAGAGAGGGAGGGAGTGGGAACTGGAACCCAGTTGGCCTGTGGAGCCAAGTGACCCTGTGCAGGACTACCTCCCCTAGAGAAGGGGAGCTGTTTTTCTGATTTGTCAGCCTAGAGCTCTGAACAACCTTTAGGTTATTTAGATGCCTGGGGTTGGGGGTGGGAGTGGTATGGGTGAGGGGAGCAAGAAAAGGAGAAGTCTCCACTCCTCTCACAAGCATACCCTTTCTTCTTTTCTCATCCCCATATTCCATTCAAATCTTGAAGGCGGAGAGTGTTTCTGGTGGTGCAGAGTTGAAACAATGGTGGGAACTTCAGTTGACCAAACTCTCTGGTCTGGTCGCACTAGAAGGGCACCTCAATAAGGACCCTGCACTAGAGCTCAGCAGCTCTGCCTCTGAGGCCTGATGCTGGAGGACCATTTCCTTAGGAGGATTAGTACTTACAAACTTCATTTTATAACTCTCTGGAAGTTTCTCTTTATGTCCAAAATAAAGGAAGACTATCTCTGTGGCCTTTCCCAAATTGTAAATTCCATCTTGTGAATTACTTTTTGAGTGCTCTCTTTTGTTAAATTCTTAAATTTTAAAAATTGTAATGAAATACACATAACACAAAATTGGCCATTTTACCATTTTAAGGTGCACAGTTCAGTGGCATCAAGTACATTCACATTGTGGTGCCGTCACCACCATCCATCTCCAGAACTCTTGTCATCTTGCAAAACTGAGACTCTGTGACATTTCTTAAAACAGCACTTACATGTTTGCTAAAGCTGCCTTTCCACAGTTCATATTTTGTTGGTAGAGAAATTAGGGTGCAGAGAAGTTAGGTAAGTCAGCTATGTGCCATCGGAAAGTTACTTCTGGTAAAGAAATTAGAATTCTTAGCTTCTGAATTTTCCAGCAAACGCCTTTATATCGAGCCTCATTGCTTTCAATTCAATTCACCCGACATATTGAATGTCTACTTTGTGTTTAAGATAGACTAGCGGTATTGATCAGTGGGCCTACAGGAATGTGAATAATAGCAAACGGCATTTAAAGGAAAATAGGCTGCAACCAAATGTGTTAGAAGACATAATGAGACATCGTGTCAGTCCTGAAGAGAACAGTATGGTCATTGTTACTATTAACTTATTTTGCTGTTAAGCGTGGCATTATGTTTTATTTCCATTTCCTGCTGATGTGCTTTAATCTTGAAAAGAGCAAATCTTGTGTTGAGGGCATTTCAAACTTGACAATGTTTTGTTCAGAAAGAGTGTGTGCATGTGTGTGCGCATGTGTGTGCTGCAGCAACGTCAAACTCAGTCCTGTTTGTCCCAGTTCTGTGCAGTTTCCTGAGCAGTCAGACTTCATTGAGCTGATCTCTGTTCACACAAAGTAGCATATAATTCCAAGCAACTGCTATTCCCTGGCTGACTGGATGCCTTTTTTTATTCTCTAACAAAAAAATAGCATATAATTCCAAGCAACTGCTATTCCCTGGCTGACTGGATGCCTTTTTTTATTCTCTACCAAAATTAGCTAGTATTCCAAATTTATTTCATCCATTTCTCTGTTAAACTTCTCAGGACTGTACTGCATGGTGGTCGTTCTAAGGTCTCCGGTGTAGAATACACGTTCTGTGAAACCTCATGGAGTTGTATTGCCAAAGCTTAATGTTGGCTCCTGTCTAGTGTGAGCTCGTGACCATTTTGTATACTCAAGATCATGGAACTCAGTGAAAATCATAGAGTGCAAGGACAGCTCTTCCATATGCTAATTTAATTGGGACTAAATTATATACCTCTGAAATGATTATTATGCAATTCATGGCAATGTCTTAGGATTCTAATATATTTTGAAACTATATTCTCTCTTCTGCTATCCTGCATAATATCCTCAAAGTGTATTTTTTCCCCAATTAGCTTGTTGAATAATCATGCTAATTCACATATTTTGGGGGGCACTTAACAAATACTGATTTATACAGTAACTTAATTTTACAGAATTGAGAAACATGTGGATACTCACCCTCTACCAAAATGTGTAATTGCCTAAATTTTATCATGAGAAGAAACATGATTTTTAAAAGGTTGGCCTAAAAAGGTAAAAGAAATGTTTCTTGGTACCAAAAATTGAATTATAATTATCTGCGTGTATGTTTTCAAAATAACAGAAATGAGAAACATGATTTTTAAAAGGTTGGCCTAAAAAGGTAAAAGAAATGTTTCTTGGTACCAAAAGTTGAATTATAATTATCTGCGTGTATGTTTTCAAAATAACAGAAATAGAAATTTTGTGTGTGTCACAACTTAGCCTGGTAAAAAGCAAGAGATAGCATAAAGGATTTCTAAAACAATATTTGAAAGTTTAACAATTGTATCTAACCACCCACCACTTCCCCCAAAATGAAGCACTGCAGAAGACAAAAATGATTGGTAATTAATGACTCAAGCCCTTTATGTGATATAATCCTTTACTATTTGCTAGGTTTCGGTGGCTGCATGAAGGATGTTAAATTTACACGGGGTGCTGTCGTTAACTTGGCATCTGTGTCCAGCAGTGCTGTCAGAGTCAATCTGGATGGATGCCTATCAAGTGACAGTGCTGTTAACTGCAGGGGAAATGACTCCATCCTGGTTTACCAGGGAAAAGAGCAAAGTATTTATGAGAGTGGTCTCCAGCCTTTTACAGGTAACGTGGAGGTACTCTAAATTAAATGTTACATGCATCCTATTCATCCCCTTTTCCCTCCCTGTCAGCCCACTGTTAGTCTATACAAGTGATATTTTAATCTTTTTACTTCTTATTTCCATTGAAGAATATCTGTATCGAGTGATAGCCTCACATGAAGGAGGTTCAGTATGTAGTGATTGGAGTCGGGGACGTACAACGGGAGCAGGTAAATATGATTTATCTTAAAATGTATATATGCATACACATCCTTGTGCTTGTGCATGTAAAGGAAATGAAAGACCATTTTCCCGAAGTAGTAGTATTTTTGTAATCTTGTGACAGAGCATGTGTTGGTTTGAAAATGTATCTGTCAATGGCTAAAACACTTAGTCGATCAGTGCTTTTGATTATTCAAGAATTTACTAAATATTTGCTCCAGCTTGCTTCTTCTTTCTTCCGATGCAGAAAAAAAAGTTCAGATTGTTTTAAGGATTGACTAGACCTCCCCTACCATAATATGCCTAAGGATAGGAAACTTTACAGACAGCATATATCCCAACAAGCTGAGGCCAGAGGTCAGGGTTACCATTGGATGGGGGGGGGTACCCTCTTGACTCTGACCTGCAGAGAGCACATTTGAAACCTGCACCTGGTTGGAAGCTGATGTGTCTGTTATCACATCATCATAGATGTTTGCCATGGTGTTGACTGTTAGGATCTTAGAACGAATCTCCTAGGAGGGAAATTACTGATTGGCTTAATTTTTTTGAGTTGGAAGGGAAATAGTTAGGAGATAGAAGACATTAGATTTAATCTCAGACAACTGACTTCTAAGTGTTATGTACTTCTAACTGTGGTCACAAAGTCTTGTCACATAATACCATCACAGCAAGCCATTCACCACAAAGAGTTTCATGAATCAGTAGCAGTCTACCATTTTGGGTCAAATATTGTCCAAAAGGCAAACACATCTCCAAATGATCACCACTTATGTCTCTGGAAGGAAGTTTATCCAGCAAGTAACAATTTGGCTAAAGATGTGTTTTTCACCAAGATATTTTCTTATGCTTATTATCAACAATGTTCTACAACCCCAGGTATCCTTTGAGGAATCTTCTTACTCTAAAAGACAATTTAAATACTGAGATAGGCTACTAAAAACAATTTTGAAGTCTCTCTGTCGACATATTTTCCAAAAAAACAAACAAACAACAACAAAAAAACCTTGACACTTTTCTGGGATCATTTAAATTATCATCTATGTATAAGGAAGATAATGAGCTGAATAATCTTAAAATCCTTTTCAACTTCAGAGCTAGGAGAAAGCTTCAGTATAAAATATTTATTAGTTTATGTACATGTTCCGACATATTTTCCAAAAAAACAAACAAACAACAACAAAAAAACCTTGACACTTTTCTGGGATGATTTAAATTATCATCTATGTATAAGGAAGATAGTGAGCTGAATAATCTTAAAATCCTTTTCAACTTCAGAGCTAGGAGAAAGCTTCAGTATAAAATATTTATTAGTTTATGTACATGTTCTCTGCCCCTATTGCACACTCCTCTTCTTTATTAAATATACTATAAAGCCTGCTTTGAGTCTAATTCACAATGTAAATAGGTGTCTAGTAATTGCATACCTTACCTAGCTTAATAGTCCCCATTTTGAGTACCAACGGGAAAGTACGCAAATAGAGCTTGGAATTTATAGCAGTGATCTGACCACAAAGTCTTATGCCATAAATTCATATTTACAATCTGACCACAACACTGAGCAGCTACATGCTCCCAAGGGTTGAAGAATAATTGCACTATTTAATTATTTTTGAGTCAGTTTTGCTCTGTCCCTTATGAGAAGACCATCTGTCAGACAGTACTGTACTTTGCCCTGTACCACATTTCAGAACTAATAAAATCAACATTACTCCCGTTGTCCCTTTACTTGCAGCTGATGGTGTGGTCTCTGTGTTTTCTGTAGGCACCTGTGGTTTTAACTGCACAGAGAGTGGTTCTCCTCCTCTGTGTTTCCTCTCGTCCTTTATGTTTTCTTTGTTTCCCTTAAAGCTGTCCTATTTTATTGGTCTGAACAGTAGAGTTGCAGAGGAAGGATATTTGATGTGGGAAAACCAGAGTGATCCTCCATCGACAGGGCTCAGGGGTCCAGGAGCAGTTAGAGCAGGTCTCTTCATCCATCATTCTGCCACGGAGTTCCTTGGGCTCTTTCTTTGTGTCCCCAGTGCAGTCAGCTGTGATGAAGTTGTGACTGATCAGAACCATAGAAATATCTAATAAATAGTTAAAGGTTATGGATTTTTAAAATTAGGGAGCTTAGCTTGTAAATGACGTTTTGCAGTTCCTTTATACTTCCTCATTTTGCATTATTCCTTTAAGATACTCTGAAGAAAATCACTCTGAAAATGATTTTGTAGAATCTCAAGGGCACCAGCTTTCCTACCCCCAAAATGCAATTAGGAATGTATCCTGTATATCATATCTGGTAAAACTTTGCTTTTTTAAAGTTAATTTGAAAAACAATTGATTTTGGAAAATAGGACCAGACGTTCAAGCACAACACAATCACATTTGTGATATTTTTTTGGCTAATACATTGGAGATATAAAAGTGTCAAACCAGTATGTATAATAACAGTCTAATTATCTTGCTTCAAAGGGGTACATCATTATACTGCTGGAACTTGTTATCTGCCTACCACCCACCTCCTTCTTTATGAGTCATGTTTAAACATGTCGGATCCATTAAATGTTTTTGGAAAACCTGGACTAGTCTTGAAAGAACGTTATGTCAATGGAGTTTTGATGGTTTTGAAATATCGCTTAAACTGAATGGCTCAAGATGTGCAGTCATATTAAATCAATGCTGAAAAGTTACAACTCTAATAAATTGTATTTATGCTAATGGTTGAGTCTGATTTACTGCGGCCATTAAAAGTGAAGAAAAGGGGCAATAGTCTTCTCAGAACTGCCATTTTCTCTATTTTCTCTTTTATTCTTTCACCAGCTCCACAAAGTGTGCCCACTCCCTCAAGGGTCCGCAGCATAAACGGATATAGCATTGAGGTGACCTGGGACGAACCTGTTGTGGTTAGAGGTGTAATCGAGAAGTACATCCTGAAAGCCTACAGTGAGGACAACACCCCTCCACCCTGCATGCCCTTTGCCAGTGCGGAGTTTGTCAACAGCAGCACCCTCGCAGGTAAAGGTGATTCCTTAACGGAGTAGATCTTACTAATTTCCTTTTTGTTTTGATTTTAAATAAAAATGTTCTGCAAGCTTATTTTTTCAAACACATGAAATATACATATATTGTGCCGAATGAAAGACAACAACCATCTAACATGGTGGAAACCTGCATCTACCTAGAATGAAAAGGATAGTTCTGCAATATACCTGGGCTCTCCTGGATAGTCTCCTTACAAGGTTGATATTCTCTCCATCTCCACACTCCATAGACATCTTCTGGGGATCCTGTGTTTACATACAGGACCAGCTTACCTATTTCACTGTGCAAAACTTTACTCTTTGGGACTAGCCCAAGTTCACACTGCCATTATTTATTGTAAAATTGCTGATTAAACCTAATTATCTCAAGGTGGAGGAGTATTAGAGCCCCAGCAGTTTGACTGGCAAATAAGTGAATTGATTTCTCACAGTGTGGCATGCCATGCTGAATGATTAGAGTGAAATATTCTCGTACACACCATTTACATGTATCACACACAAATTTGTGAATATGGAGGAAGACAGTTTTATTAAATGTTAAAAACACACTTAAATGGAAAGTAGAATTTAAGCCTTTGACCAAAATAAAATAAAATAACATGCATCAAATTTGATAGAAAAAATTTTTCCTCTCAAAAAATTTTATAGCTTGAACAATCATATGGGTATTAGGATAGCTTTTCATATCTTTTCAAAATATCTAGTGCTCAGTAATTCCTTCTAGATTCCTTAGAATCTACAGCCCAAATGTACAACCAATTTTTAACAACAACAAAAAAATTCACACCCTGCACTACATTCTTCCATATTTTACCTACTTGATAATAATCCAACCTAATTAAGTCCACAGCTTGCCTTTTCCTGGGTTGCATATGATAGCCAAGTGGGCTAGAAAATATGAAGCAGTTTATCACTAAATATTCTCAATCCCCTGTTTCAAATGGGCACTCAGTAATGACACCAGTCCTACCATATTGCTGTAATAAGCTTATTCTCCCATTCTCCTCATTAAATATTTTATATTTTTCCAAACTATCCAAATGTTAACCTCACTTCTTCATTCCACTCAGCTGACATATTTTAGATCAAGTTAGACTCACTTCTTCATTCCACTCAGCTGACATATTTTAGACCACAGAAGAAACCAAATCTATTATATAGGATTTCTGTTACTTTCTTACTTCCAAAAGTATGTATTAATTATATTTTTCTGCCTGATGGGTTTATTAGGGGTTAAATGTATTAATATGTGTTACAACACTTAAAACCATTTCAGGAATACAGTATTTGCTATCATTTTATTTTCATTATTATTTTTTACTTTTCTCCCTTTTTTACCTCCAGTTTGTACAGTGCTTTCCTTATCCTATCAAAAATGAAATCTTCACAAATCCTCTGGACCCCAACTCTTTCTGTCTTTCAGAAATGTTACTGATAGCTTATTTTCTTCCTATTTGTATTGGTAACTCTCTCTCTACTGTGGTAGATTATAGCCCCAGGACCAGCATTAAAAGCTTCACCTGGGAACTTGTTATTAATGCAAATTCTCCAGCCCACCCCACACTTTCTGAATCAGAAGCTCTGGGTGTAGCTCAGCAATCCTTGTTTTAAAAAGCCCTCAGTTGATTGTGATGCGTGCCAAAGTCTGAGAACCATTGCCCTGGTGGATTCTCCCCAGAATCATTCATATTCTATTATCTCCCACTGTTAGACACAAACTAACCCAAACCAGGCACAAACAATCTTCCTTTTACCTAAATTCTCCTTTACCTATTGCTCCGTCTCTTTTCCCCAGACCTCCTCCTGGCCAAAGGTATCTAGGCACACTGACCCCATTTCTCAGGCTATCTGGCTTCTGCTCAGCTATTTTTGCTGAGAACGCCAACAACTGCCATGTTTACACATGCAAAACCACTTTACAGTCCTCATCCTCACCACTCGACAGCACTCTACACAGTACATTTTTGCCATTTCTGAAACTATTTCTTCACTTCTATGGCTCTTCTGTTTACCCTTGATTCTTGGGGCCCCCTTTTCTCAAAGTCCTTTGCTCACTCCTTGTAAAGCTCTACTCTACATTTTGGAGAGTCTGTCTTCTCTCTCTCTCTCTCTCTCTCTCTCTCCTGTTCTTTTTTACCACAGTCTTGCTCCAGAAACCTCATCAATTCCCATACCATTAGATACCACATAGATGTTGTCGAATTCTAGTGCACATACCCCCAGACACCCAACTGTTGGCACCCACAGGCATTTGGACACAGTGACATTTCCAGTTGGATGTCTCCCAACTTCTGAACTTACCACATCCAAACCCAAATTCTTGCTCCTCCTGCATTCCCGGTATCAGCGAACACCACCTTCAGCCACCAAGTTAATCAAGCTTGAGAGTCATTCTCAACTTTCTACCTTTTCCTTCATATTTCGTATCC
>NW_007731098.1:109372-119223 GCF_000696425.1 Galeopterus variegatus | reverse complement strand
TGCTCGCCTGGCCGTGAGTTCATCCTACACAGCAATCGAGATGATGCCTTTCTCCTCACAATCTTTCAATGTCTTTCCACTGCCTGGCCCCCATCCCATTTTGTCTTGTCTGCCCTCATTTTCTGGATTTCCAACTTTTACTGTTGTAATTAATATGATTTTTAAAAAATCTGTATGTAAATCTTTGGGGAGATTCCTGACAATAGTCATGGGATAAACCCCTAGAAGTGAAACAACTGGGTCAATGGCTCTTAAAACATTGTACAGTCTTGGACAATGAAGTCAGACACTGATACAAATCTCTGCTGCATAATTTCCCTGAGATTTGGGGACATACTTCTGGATCTTTCTTTAATGTCTTAACATATTAAATGGGAGAATAGTATTTACCTCAGAAGAATATTAAAAATATTGTGATATGACATTCCAGCTCTAACACTTTTCAACTGTGTAACTTGGACAACTCAGTTAACCTCTGTACGCTTCAGATTCCCTCTAGTTAAATGAGAAAGAAATGTACCTACCTACCTACCTCATAGGGTAGCTGTGAAGGTTAAATGAATTATGTATGTGTAAAGCATATAACGCAGTGCTTGACGTGGAATGCACGGCATAAATGTTAACTGTCAGATGGCTGTAAAGTGTGTAATACACTGCTTAACATATTATAATTTCTCAGCAAAAGGATAGTAATTTTTATATTGCCAAATACTTGCCCCAAAGACTGTACAAATTATGCTTCTACCAGCAAGCAGAATGCAAGATAGCACATTTTATTTCATTCTAGTCAACACCAAGTTTTACAGTAAAACAAAACCTTTGCAAATTTCTCAGAATATTGTTTTAATACGTATTTATTTGATTACTAGAGAGATTAAGTTACTATTGATCTTAAAAGTAATCCCCCTTTAGCATTCCTGAGATGACTTTTGTTGAGATTTTAGTATTTAAATTAATGTTGGTTGTTAGAGCCATATCTGCTTCAATGAAATAACGCTGATACTGGATATCCAAGGCAATTTTCCTTTCTTGGTTGATATAGGGTTCTTTACCAGTTAAGTTAAAGGTTATCAGAAATTTGTTGATTTCTAGGGGGGGAGGGGAACAGTGAGAGGTTGGTTAATGGATACAAAATTACAGCTAGATGGGAGGAATAAGACTGAGTGTTCTATAACACTGTAGGGTGACTATTGTTAACAATAATTTATTGTATACTTTCAAGTAGCTAGAAGAGAGGATTTTGAATGTTCACCACACAAAGAAATGATAAATGTTTGAGGTGATTGATATGATTACCCTAATTTGATCATTGCACATTATATACATGTATCAAAATATCACACAGTGCCCTATTTAAAATAAAAAGAAAATGCAGGGTTTTTTAAATTTTTGTTGTTGTTGTGTTATGTAATGAACTCTTTTATCCTTCCAATTTGTATCTGTCTTCAGCTTGGAAATTTTGCTATTGTGTATATGATCATTACTTTTGGTGAGAAATAGCAGTTTTCAGTATTATATATTTCTTCCCAGGTTGTCCTCCTTATTTTAGTAGTCTGGAACACAGCTTGCAGAGTCAAATCGATCTATGTTCAAAACCCACCTATGCCACTTTTTAGCTGTGTGATCTCAGGTCAATTTAAAAACATATCCCTGTATTGAAGTTTCCTCACACAGAAATTGGGGATAAAAGCCCTCTTTATATTATGAAATTGTGAAGACAGAAATGAATTACCCATGTAAAATATTGTGCTCAGAAACAGATACACAGTAAATGTTCAATGGATTATAATTATCATTATAATCTCTGATGTATATTTCCTGAATTCTAGTTTATTGCCTCATAATTGTTTCCCTTTTAATTTTCTGATTTTTGCACTGTTGATTCTGCTCTTTGAACCTAAGATGATTTTTAATACTTGTATTTCAGTCTTTTCTGTGATTTGCATTCATTCCTCATGTCGTCCAGCTCACTGTGATTTCTGCCAGCCTCTCAATACTTTGTTTTCATCTCTGTCTCTGTTGTTACCACTCACCTTCAGTCTCTTGTTTAATAGGTTCCAAGTTCTTTTAGATCTGATTAATAGCATGCAACTGATGATTTTTAAATTTTACAGATTTCCTGAATTCAGGTTACCACTCACCTTCAGTCTCTTGTTTAATAGGTTCCAAGTTCTTTTAGATCTGATTAATACCATGCAACTGATGATTTTTAAATTTTACAGATTTCCTGAATTCAATCCTCTCTAGAACATGACAGTCTTCTGTAATTTGAGGGCTATGTTCTTATTCTCCTTTGGAATTACAAGTTTTCCATCAGCTAAATGCACGTTCCAACCTCACTTCCAAAGTTCAGTCACCCTATCCCTAAACTTAGCTTCACACTGGGTGTTTGTGCCGGGAAATTAAATCATTTTCAAATCGTTTTACTGGGCAGCTAATTGCTGTTAATAAAAATCTTCCCTAGGATGACAACAGGGTCAGTTGAGGTAAATTTGCTTTAGCCTCCCAGCAATCCTTCAGTACGAGCTCCTTTCTTTTCAGGGTTTGGTGAAGCAGGTGTGATGAGAACTTGCCAGCATTTTGCACCAGCTCGATACTAGATGTGACTGGGATTCTCCTTCTAGGAATCCATTTGTCTTACCTGGTGTCCTTCTAGACATTTCTAAACCTTTGGTCATTCATCGGGATTCTTATAAGGTGGTAGTTCCAAACCATTGGTGCATACCGAATCACCTGAGGAGCTTTAAAAAATACTGGCACCCATGTGCCCCACCTGCAAGAAGTCTGATTTAATTGGTCTGGAATGTAGACTGGTCATCAGTATTTTTATTTATTTATTTTTTGTTGGTTCTGAATATTCATGAGATATGAAGCTGACAATCAGCTTTGTATCAGTATTTTTAAAGGATCCCAGGTAATTCTGCTTTACAGCCAGCACTGGGGACACTATTCAAAGGAGGATTGTGACACCAGTGATCAAGTTTCAATTTTATCCAGAAATTCTTATAAATTCCACCTTCCAACTAGAACTCAAAAATATGGCATGAGAAAAGATAATGTATATATGAAAATAATAAAATATTAAAAGTAAGTAGATGACGTTAGCAAAGGTACATTATAGGATTACAAAGATCAAGTGGAGTGATTATTGAAAAGAAGTTGAAAATTATAGTAGACTTCCAAAGAGCAGCAAGCAAAAGAAAAGAAAATGATTAAAAATGACTATCGGCTAAGAGAACTGGAAGAATAGAATAGTGGAACAGAACATTTACCATTCATGAATTTAGTTATAAGAGGAGTAAATGAGATAAATCCCAATAGCAAAGGAGAGTCCAAGGGTTAACAGCCCCGCTCAGGAGCAAATGGGCCCCTTTGGGCCACAGGGTCTAGACTCTGTGCCCTCCCAGGGCCAGGGTTCATAGCAAGGAGTTCTTGAAAGTTCATTTCCTCAGCTGGAGCCTCAGGGTAGAAAGCCCTGCAGATATCACTCCTGTGTGTCTTAGACTTGTTGCAAAGGGCTCCAATTAACTCTGCTCTAGCTTGTGCTGGTTTTCCCTCCAGTCCTGTTAACATGCAAAGCTGCTGCCCAGAGAGATGGTCCTGGCATTTCCCCTCCAACCGAGGGCGGCTCAGAAAATGACTTTACAATTTGATTTGAAATTATGTCAAGAATGAGTGGATTCAAGAATTTGCACATATACAATCATTTTCTCTTTAAGATGTTTAAACATATAAATTTAATTATCAGCATAATTAGTGTAGCACCTGGCATGGTGCTAGGGATATAATTGGTAGGCAGAAAATATTTTGTCTATTTCATTGTTGTGTTACATTGAGCTAAAGTCTAGGAGTTATATTTCTTCCTAAAATAAAATAATAAATAATAATAATAAATATTATTTATTTTTAGCAGATGAACCAATAGCAATCTTTTAGATGACTCAAATAAATCTACATGTATGTAGAAAAATAAAAGACATTTTGATTTATAATGAACCACTAAAACTGGTTCAGTTCTCATATACAAGTGTACTTCAAAAATTTTATGGAAAGATTCATATTACCTTTCAATTCTATTTTTCTACAAACTTTTTGAAGTACCCTCGTACAGCGAATCTTAATCTTTTACCTGAAGAAAGTAAATTACATATTGGAAATATCTGTCTCTAATTCTTCTCTCTTCCACGGCTACAAGTAATAATTAATGACTCTCAATTCTATTGATCATAAGTCAAGATTCCCAGATTGCTCATAAAATGCCAAATCTGGGGCCCCTCACATGAGATTCTGCATATCTGGATTAGGATTTAGAAATCTGCATTTCACCCAGTACTACAGTTGGTTCTTGTGCAGAAGGTTCATGGACCACATCTTGAAAAACACTGGTGTAGAGGAAGGGTAGGTGAGGTGGGGTCCTTCTCACCTCATAGGCTTGAATTTATCCCTGCTTTGTTCCTGCCCATTGTTCCAACTCTTTTAGCTTTGCTGCCAGAAAATTGAAGAAATAGAGGCAGTGTGAATAGGGCTTCTGACTGTCCAGGGCAGTGCTTCTGAAAGTTTTTAGTGGAAAGGAAGTGGGAATTACCTGGGGACCTTGGTAAAGTGCAGATTCTGATTCACTACATCTGGGGATATGGTGTGAGATTCTGCATTTCTAACCACCAGTCCTCCCTACCTCCTGTGATGTCCAGTAGAAAGGCAAGGAGCTCACTATTTATATGGGAAATGGAAAAAAAAAAGGAGAGGAAAAAAGAAAGAGAAAACAAAAACCTAAGTTCTAAATTGATGCCCATGATATCCAGAGAAAAGAGACCAGTGCTATTGAATGTGTGGAATATGAAGGCATGAAGAAAAAAGTGAAAAAAACCTTTAAAGTAATGTTACAGGCAAAAGATGCTATCCAGTTCTGAAACTATCAATACCTGTTAGCTAGAAAGAATGTGCAAATAATTTTAGGGTTTCCCAACCATTGGCAAAGAAGTGAAACTCGTTGATGGGGCACCTGCAAAAAGAATGAAGGATCGAGAGCCTAGAAAATCACTGATTAATGAAGAGTTACAGGCATACACAGAACCAAATGTGCTGTATTTTATGGGCTGTATAAGGAGTTGTCAAGGGGATTTTAAATCATAAGTGATTTTTGCCATGTGCCTGACTTTGGGACTTAAACGCAGCCATCAGTGCATCAACAAGATGCTACTCTGTATGTGTATGTATATATTATGTGCGCATATACACATATACATATATGTGTGATTATCATACATACCTGAGAAGTCTGCAGAGAGATGGCTGTAGGTCACCACCATGTTTTTTTTTCTATTCAGCTGAAAATTCTTACTCTACAGTTGTTAAAACTGCCTGTGGGTGTGCTTTGCACACCATATTATTTCTTCATTAGACAATAATCTCCTGGAGGACAAGGATCGTGTTTCATATTTGTTTTAAGTGTTCTTCATTACCTTGCTCAGGGTAGATAACCAGTACAATTTTCTCAAAGGAATGAATGAGGGAATGGATAAATACACAAATTCAGCTTCCTGCTACTAATCCTATATTTAATGTAATGTTAATACTGTTTTATCATGCAAGGTGGATTGAGTATTGAACTACTAGTGCTTACCAAAGTCTTACCAGTGCTATAGTTCTCTAATTTTATGAAATAATGTACAGAACTATCACAACTTGAACATATATTTGGAACTTAATGAACATTTTCCCAATGGAAAAAAAAATGTTGGTAGGGTGAATAAAATCTAAAGATTGGTTCAGAAACTTACACCTCACAATGGAAATCAAGCTCTGTGTATCTGCAATTGAAAATGATGAAAGTCAATACTGCTGCAATGCTGGTAATTACACAGAGCAGAAAATATTTATGTATTTATAAAAAATAATTTATTGTGTTCCAGGCTAGTGCTAGATCCTACCTTTGCAATCTGCTTTTATGTGCTACCAAAATATAGCCCTCACACTCTCTTTGAAGTATAATATGAAGAAGAAAAATGAAGGTTTTATGGGGGAGAACTAATAGAGATAGGCTTATTATTTTTAATTAGTTTCACTTGATAAACAGAGAACCCAAAATAACAGTGACTTAAACAAGATGAAGTTTTTCTCTCTCTGGTAATAAATATCCACAGTTAGTCAATGCAGAGGTGGCGTGTTCCTAGCACCAGGGACCCTGCACTTCATCTTTTTGCTGGGCCATCCTTAGAGATGAGGCTTCTGCCTCGTGGTCCAGAATGACTGCTTGAGTTCAGCCATCCAGTCTGACTTCCACCCAGCAGGAAGCAGAAATGGTTAAAGAATGATATGCACATTTGCTTTAAAGGCATATTTTAGAAGTTGTTCCTCCACCTCTGGTTACATTCTATGGTCAGAACTTAGTCAAACAACTGTACCTAGCTGCAGAGAATGTTAGGAAATGTTGCCCTTATTCAAAGTGGGCCGTGTGCCCAGCTAAAATATCTTTTTATCTCACTGAGGAAGAACAGTATAATATATAACTAGAAGACAATTAGTGGTCTCTGCCACAATAGGCAAACATCAAATGAAATGAAAAAAATTTATTTTGATGGTAATTTTAAAAGATGAATTTTGAGGAAGGCTTTGCCAATTTTTATAGTATTCCATAAATTAATATTCTGTATTTGTAGTTTGTTACAAACTATTTCTTTAAATGTAAATCTTGAAAGAAATTTGTCTGAAAAAATTCACAGGACAAAAATATGGCCTATGACATAAACAGCAAAAATAGAAATGATGTAATGTTCCTGCTTAGCTAATGTAGAAGAATTTCATTAGGTAATGCCGTGTTGATGAGTTAATATAGCTTTGTCTAACTCTCGTGAATACATAATAATGTGTCAGAACTACTTGTATATTGTGAAATCTTCAGAGAAGAGTTGTTTTTTTCTTACAAGTTATTCATTTTATTTTATGCGTAAGAATTTGCTATGCTGGATTTGGATTGCTTTTTGCTAGTATATTGAACCACAGTTAAAAATGATGTTAATATATAAATTTTTCTAAATAGTGATAGTCGACTAGGCATGCCCATAATGTTTATAATATTCAATACAAATACTTCAAGGTTATTGATCAGATTTGATGAAGAAAAAGAAAAGTCACCCCAAATTTTCTGTTTTCTACCTTTTATGATCATTTTGTATTTGTATTGTATTTGGAAAATCAAAAAGATTGTGTGTGTATTGATGTTAATATATAAATTTTTCTGAATAGTGATAGTCGACTAGGCATGCCCATAATGTTTATAATATTCAATACAAATACTTCAAGGTTATTGATCAGATTTGATGAAGAAAAAGAAAAGTCACCCCAAATTTTCTGTTTTCTACCTTTTATGATCATTTTGTATTTGTATTGTATTTGGAAAATCAAAAAGATTGTGTGTGTATGAATATGTGTGTGTGTGGATAGAGAAATAAAAGTCCAATGTTGTACTCAATGATACGTACACACATGTACACACACACACATACACATATAGAGTTTCTTATGTATCAGTTGTTTCATAAAGAAATATTATTGGCCTACACACTTGCTCATTTTGGGGACAAGCATGCTACTTTCTGTATATAGACAGTAAGTTTTATTAATATATTTGAACCTTTTTACACATTTTAAGGTGTATTTTAAATAAAGCACTGCTATAAAAAATCATACTATTATTTTTAGTAACCTTTCTTCACCACTTTTTTTTTTCTTGTAGAATTAGGGCTTAAAGCAAATGGGAAGAGCAACAATGTTGGAGTCAGAAAACATAGGTTCCAATCTTGGCTCTGCTGCTTTTGAGCTGTACAGACTTGAGCACCATATTTCACACTGTGTCAAGAACAGCCCCTCCGTGCAATGGGGATAATACTGTCAGAGGCTTTTAGCAGGGGACCTAGGACACTGGTCAATGGAGTATGACTTTTACTTCTTTTTCTTTTCTTTTTCTCCTGTCTCCTGGCCTACTTCCCTGCTTAGTCGGGTCCAGTATTCTGCTGGGGAGTTCTAGTTATTTCAGTGTCAGCCCTTAATGTAAGATAAAGAGTTAACACAAGTGCATGGCTTCAAACTCACTGCAGAATTAGAATGAAAATGACAGAGACTCTGTAGTTCTTACCGCAAAGGCATTGCTTAAAAATTCCAGGTTAGATGTAAGCCTGCTGAAAGAACCTTAACTAAATAATTCTTTGAGGTCAATTAAAATCACTCTTTAACCATTCTTTAAGACTGGGATTAGGCCCTTTATCAAAAAAAATTAAAGGAAAAAATTCATTTTGGTTCCTATTTTTAAGCATCAAAATCTGCATAGTCTTTGATCCGCAGTGTATGAGTTTCTGTGCTCCCTAAAAGGTGTTTTAGACAAGGTCAGAAAGTCCATTTGAAGGAAATTAAATGTAAGAAATATTAGTTTTTAAAGTTTCCAAAGGATTACCTTAGGTTTGGAGTAAGCTTGTTTTCCATGTCATCTTTTGGGTAAAATGGAAATTGGCTTTCATTTTAAAAGTATTAGAGAAAAATATTTTTATTTGAAGTATTTCCAAAAATACAACAAAAAAACCCCCCACCTTCCTAAGCTACCAAGAACCAGAGCAGGAGCATCCTGGGTGTGTTTCCAGATCTCTATTAGGCCGTTACATTTTCATCCATATTTAACAAATGTCATTATTCAGTTTCATGGGGTCACTGTGTCAAAATGTCTGTGTTAGAACTTTAATTTATTTTCAGAGGTTCCTTTAAGTGGGCAGAAAGCATGGCATGTTGGATTGATTAACTCTCTTTAATCCATCCACTGGGTTGGTCTAGGGTATATACTTAAAAATTAGAATTTATCAGCATTGCAGCAGAATCCTGAGCCAGAAAAGTCTCTTCCGCTCTCCTTCCCTTGCCTGTTTTCTTTTAAAACGTGGGTTCTTCCATTACGTCTCCAGGTAGCGGTGGCAGCTCTGCCTTTGTGGTATCCCTTACCAGATGGCCCTCTTAATAAATGCCTTGCTCTTGCCCACCCTCACTTTCTTGATCCAAATGTGAAATGCCAGCAAATAAATAAAAGCATTGTACTCTGATGAGTCCTCTTGAGATGGAGGAAAGCTCTGGGGAGAGGAAGCTAGAAACAGCTTTTCTGTTTGCTGTGACTGCTCCTAATTACTAGCCAGTAGGTAGAAGACAACGTCTAGATACTACAGCATTTAAAAGTAAAGAGAAGAGAGGGAGAGAAAGAGGACAAACGATCATATTATTTGAAATGCCTTTGCTAACATGAAAATACTCTTGAATGATTGGAGTGCATTTGAAATACCGTGCGTGCTCTCTGCGAGGGCACCGCTGACTTTGGACTCAGGGTAGACAATCGCCCTGTGCAGATTTCACCGCAGACTAAAGTGCAAGGGAAATGAGTGGGTAATGAGTGCAGAGCAGCCAGTTCTTTAATTGAATTAAAAGCTGGGTGACATCAATGCAGACACCTGTCCAATTACAGGCAGGCCAAGGTGTTTACCATTGCTGTACAAGCGATTCGGAGATGACAGGAATCTTTCCGCCCACAGATTAACATAATGAAGGAGAACAGATCACGGTGGATGGCGGCCAGACACCTAGGCTGGCAGCTGGGGGTGTGGGTGGGGGCAGGAGGCGTCTGCTGAGGTGTGTAAATAGATGCCGCAGCCCTTTTTTCTTCTCCAGAATGTTTGGCTCAAAAAAAAAAAAAAAGCCATTTTGCTTTGTGTCTCAGGCTCGGTTTGCAGGCAGAGCATTTATGCTCGCCTCTGAAATTTGAGGTTAGAGCAGAGGAAAGAAAGGGTTGGCGATAATAATCCATCAGCCAAAGGAAACAGTGT
>NW_007731098.1:106570-108827 GCF_000696425.1 Galeopterus variegatus | reverse complement strand
CTGGTAGGGGGGACGGGGAGGGATGGAGAGCGGGACTGGGGTGGAAAGTCTCCGTCTGTCCATCAGCCATCAGGTGCCCACTTTTGGAAAACAGCACGGGTAGAAGAGTGAAAGGCTATACTCTCTGCGTTCCAGGAATTCCCCAAGCAATTGTGAAGGACTTCTAAATCGCAGCCCCCTCCAGGCTAAGGCGCCTCCCCCTGCTGGGTGGTCACCTGCAGAGCACAGGGCACGGAGCCTACGCAGCGGGCTGGCGACTCCCTGCCGCGGTGGGTTCCCTCCCTTTAAATCAAGTCCCCACCCCTGCTCTTTCAGTTTGGGCTTTCTGCACCCACGGTGGCCCACAGGACTGCAATTCAGAGGGAATCTACGTACTTGACTTTAAAATCCCTTGGTGTGTCATGTCAGGATTTCTCAATGTTAAGCATTAATGCAAAATGCATTATCGCTTAGCAGTGAGAGTTATGGACCTGCTGGTGCCAATGATTTTAATCCAGATACCAACGCTTCTGTGTTTCATGGGATACTAACACTTTTAAGACATCGATAATGCTTACTTTATGCTTATTGAATGTTTTTTTCAGCTTGGCCCCTTCCATTATCAAGAGGGACTGGCAGGTTTCCTGACATGGTTGGGACCATTTTCTGATTTCACAGAGTTTGGAGGCTAAAAGGGAGTTTGAAAGGTCATCTGGCCTGCGTTGTGATAGGGACACTCTCAAATTAAAGGAAAAAACTTCTCTGTGATGTCTTCCAAGCAAGGAGATTCACATCCAAGCCAATCTTAACGTGCTCTCTGTCAGGATATACTTTTTTATTATAAACACCCCAAACACCCCAAGTGTCATAAAGAGATATGTCACCCCATTTTTCTCATATTGTGTTTTTTGTGGACACATTTTTCTGTTTAGGATTCCTTTGTAAATATGTCATAGTGNTATTGTGTTTTTTGTGGACACATTTTTCTGTTTAGGATTCCTTTGTAAATATGTCATAGTGCATATTTCTCAGTATTCTTTTAGATAGAATACTAAAACATCCTTTCAATGATTATCTTATTTTATGCTTCTCTTTAATTAAATACACCTCCCATCATCTGGGCTGAGAAATCTGGATCTTATAAATACTCTTGTCCACTTGGCATATTTGCATGTATTCTTCTTTATGTATTAATCTATGTACTACTGTTTTCATTAGGGTCCTTCTAGCTCTAATATTTTCTTATATGAGAAGCCTTGTAAAGATCAGTTATATTCTATAGCACCTTTCCCAGAGGTATATCAGAGAAAATTTGATAAATACTTTTTGACGATGATATATTACATAGTAGCACTATTTTACTTTCTGGAGAGTATATAATCTAAGTGGGACTTAAAGTAAGGCCATTAGGATAATCACTCAATGATCTCAAAGGATATATCCAAGAATAGCTACCTTACTTAGTTTTGTAGAGAAATACTTAATCTCTTTCTTTCAGGATAACACAACTTTTTTTAAACACCAACTTTAATCATCTTGGTAAACTCTCCATACTGAAAATCAAAGGTGATAAACCACATGTGCCAGGCAATAGGATGACTTTGTCCTCTTTCTGATTTAGTGAAGACTGCTGGGTTGGCTAGCCCCTTCCCTTCTCCTGACCCTTAATTGTAACCTGACAAGAGGAGAGAAAACACTGCTCTTCTTACTGAAGTAGACAATACTAACCTGCATTTAGGGAAAATTATTCAGATGGTTGGACAAACTTTGTCTCTGAGACACAACATGATGAGGAAGGTCCATACTGGAAATAGGAAAGAAATGCCACTCCAGCCTCAGAAAGGACAGCACGTTTTGTGAAAGTGTGACTTAAAACCATCCACCTGGGACCCAAAGTTGGAAAGAACCAAAACATCAGCTTTCTTCCTTTTTCTGTTTTCTGTTCTGCAGCTCTCATTTCTCAGTGTTTATTATTGTTTCGCCTGGCTTGAAATGGGAAATTTGAGCACTTTGATAAATGGCCTCAAAGATGATCTAGTTTCTCTTCAGCATGTTTCGTGAAGAATCTCAGTATTTTTCTGTGGAATACAATACAATTTGGTAAAATTCACTACCAAAGCACAAACCTAAAGAAAACAAGTTAGCTGAGAATGGTTTTGCCTTTTTAAAAAAGATCCTTAAGGTAAGGGTGTGAAGGGAATTAGCAAAGGAATTTCATGATACACATAAGCACGTAAAAAAACTCCTTTAGTGAAGGCAAGAAAGTCTAAATAAAACA
>NW_007731098.1:103412-105538 GCF_000696425.1 Galeopterus variegatus | reverse complement strand
AGTCTGGGAGTGGAGTATGTTGAATGTGAAATACCAGTGGGAGATCCAGGCAGGCATAGATGGCCTGCAGGTATAAATCCAGAACCAGAGCTCAGGAGAGAGGTGGAGTCTGTAGATACCACTGTGGTTATGAGAGGTGGGGCTTGATAAGCTGACAAAGGCAAGTGCTCAGAAAAGTAAAGAAGCCTGAGGACCCAACCTGGTGAAACAAAAGCTATTTAAGGGACTGTAAGAGGCACTTGAGCAGGTCAAGGAAAGAAAGGAGCTCTCAGTAGTTCAGAAGAACTTGAAAATGCTATGGCATAGAAGGAAGCTGAGGGATGCCAAAGCCCAGTACACACAGGAGGAGGACCAAGAAAGGGTTACTTGATTTGGTATTTAAGGGATCACTAGTGATCTTCAAAGATAAAGATCATTTAGTAGCGTGTGGATGCAGAAGCTGGCTTGCAATTGTAGCATAACTTGGACTGACCTAGAGATGTGCTGGAGCTCTCTACTTACGTACCCTGTGTTGCATATTCTATAATCCCAAACTCACTTAATCTTATACTAAGCCTTTGAGGCAAGTACTGTTTTATCCCCATCTCACAGATGAGGCCTGTAAGACCTCTCCTTCAAGAGAGGGGCTATTATTTTCTGTTTACAGTTGAGCAAACTAAGGCACAGAGGTCTGAATGACTTGCCCAAGCCCAGACAGCCCATCAGCAGTAGAACTGGTGTCTGAACCCAGGCCACTTGGTCCAAGAGTCCAGGCTCTTCCCCAGGACATTCCTGCACGATGAGGATGTGTATGTGGTCATTAGCTTGCTTTGAAGACATTTGGTGGAAGGAGAAATAACTTCTTANTAAGAGGCACTTGAGCAGGTCAAGGAAAGAAAGGAGCTCTCAGTAGTTCAGAAGAACTTGAGAATGCTATGGCATAGAAGGAAGCTGAGGGATGCCAAAGCCCAGTACACACAGGAGGAGGACCAAGGAAGGGTTACTTGATTTGGTATTTAAGGGATCACTAGTGATCTTCAAAGATAAAGATCACTTAGTAGCGTGTGGATGCAGAAGCTGGCTTGCAATAGTAGCATAACTTGGACTGACCTAGAGATGTGCTGGAGCTCTCTACTTACGTACCCTGTGTTGCATATTCTATAATCCCAAACTCAATCTTATACTAAGCCTTTGAGGTAAGTACTGTTTTATCCCCATCTCACAGATGAGGCCTGTAAGACCTCTCCTTCAAGAGAGGGGCTATTATTTCCTGTTTACAGTTGAGCAAACTAAGGCACAGAGGTCTGAATGACAGCCCATCAGCAGCAGAACTGGTGTCTGAACCCAGACCACTTGGTCCAAGAGTCCAGGCTCTTCCCCAGGACATTCCTGCACGATGAGAATGTGTATGTGGTCATTAGCTTGCTTTGAAGACATTTGGTGGAAGGAGAAATAACTTCTTAAAAGAAAGTGAACTCAAAATGTGGTCATGATTTAGGAGATTCAAGAGGAAATGTCAATCACCGTTACAGGAAGGAGGGAAAGCAGAAGCTATGATACGAGGGAATTTTGGAAATAGAGCCAAATTTGGCATGAGATGGTCACACGTGTGTTCATGTTAGTTCACTGGCTTGCTGTCTTCTTTGGCCATCAGCTAAGATGATGGTGCCAAGTGGACGGATATTTTCATTCAGAAGTGAAGGGAGACAGGGCTTGGGAGCCCAGATGCCTGGGACCTGCTGGGACAGAGACCTGAAGGCAGAGCTAGGGATGGGGAAAGTGGCAGGTGCCGTAGCAAACAATGGTTTACAGTCTTTGCTTCATCCTGGCTCTTCGCTCTTTTAATTTTTTTAATTTTCTATTGGGGAGGAAGAATACAGAAACACAAATATTAAAATTTGTGTTTGAATGATGTAAGCTGTCACTAGTATTGGCACCTTAAAACAATAATGCATTCTCTAGGCTATTCAGGATTTAATCAATAAAGAGATACTATGAGCGGGACCATCTTTTTGTAAGAATGATGACAATCTATGTGGTTAGGATTAAAGGTCGCTCTGAAAAACTTCAAGGAAAAACAGGGGTGAGCAAATGCACAAATTATATTTTTGATACTTCTTTAACACAGGATTAACTAAATAAAGAGC
>NW_007731098.1:101157-103063 GCF_000696425.1 Galeopterus variegatus | reverse complement strand
AGCAAATGCACAAATTATATTTTTGATACTTCTTTAACACAGGATTAACTAAATAAAGAGCTTCTGCCTTGGTTATAAACACCAGTAAGCAAATGTGTTTTTGTGTCTACAGGTACTTTTAATTGCTGAACAAATCTTAAATATGCACCTCCAACCCAGGTTCATTCAACACTTCCATTTACAATACTTCCATTTAAGACAGGTGTCTTAATTAAATAAACTAATAATTTTGCAAGTAGAAGTACAAAAGCATAATTATCTAATTTGCTAATTGTTCGACTATGTGAATTTGCATATTTGTTAGCTGCAACACTAACAAATAGTTTGTATATGTGTATACTACCATTAAAATAATGAAGCCACTTTGGGGAGTAGCATTTCCTAAAGTGTGTTAATAGATGCCACATAAAAAGAGCTCCTTAGTTAAATATGGTTTAAAAATGCTAGATTAAGGAAAATTAAATAGTTTTGTTTCTGCAGGAGGTCTAGGATCCCGGAATGAGATAATATGCATCTTAACTCTTGGATACATTGTACTCCACTTCACAAACTACATGTGGAAACCTCTCCTCCTCCCATGTTTAATGGAAGAAACATCAAATACTATTTTAGAGTTATTTTAACAATAAGTTAGTTTCATATTTTTTTCTAATGAGTCACCCCATCCTGCAATCAGCAGATAGGAAAATGAAGTAGAGGCATATGTTTTTGTTGTCTGTGTTTCTGTCTTTCTGCCTCTGTCTCTCTCTCTCACACACACACATGCACACAACGCTCTTTATAGGCACTTACAGTAAACACACCAACCTCTTTTGTCCCCTCTTTTATTATAGGCATATTGACAGGCTTGCTACCCTTCCAGAACTACACAGTAACCCTAACTGCTTGCACTTTGGCTGGCTGTACTGAGAGCTCGCATGCATTGAACATCTCTACTCCACAAGAAGGTAAAGTAATTTCAAAGGTCTTGACTTCCACATTTCAGTCATGAATAATAAAATAGGAGAAGAGCTAAATGCTGCAAGGCCATTTGCTGGAAAACCCCAACCTAATTTGATGACAAAGTGCATTGCCAGGCCATAATTGCTCCATTTTTGGGGGGGTGCAAAAATGAATCAAACTCCATACCCTTTAATGACATGCATCTTTAATAGCTGTAATGCAGATTAATGGGCTTTTTAATTGCTGTTACATTGTTCATGCAAGAGCCTTGTCATTAATATGAAGCATCTGAAAGATTAATGAAAGCTTCCTCATTTTACTATGGCTCAGAAGTAAATCTAGAGACAGTCTGACTAAAAAGAATTGATTGTATGGCACAGTATGAAATTGAGAATCAAACGGTTGATTTCCATGGTCTCTTTTAACTGCTAAACACCAGCACAGGCAACAATTATTTCAGTACGATGGAACCTGCAGATGCCAACCGAGGCATTATTAATCACTTCTCAGTCCCTCTGACTGAAGTCTCACTTTTGTTGTACTTGGAACTTACAAACTGTTGGCATAAATTAATGTTTCAGAAAGCATACGTTAAGAAAGCAGTGAGAAAGAGAAAATATTTTAGCACTCCAAAGTGAAAGCTTTGCTCAAGCATCAGAATGCATCACTTCAGGAAATAATAGCTCTCAAAACATTTTAAGCACTGTTACTTCATATTTCTCTCTCCTGGAGGAAAGAAATCGCACATTTCTTATGCTGTCTAGCTATAAAGTTGTTTAGGAGATTTAAAAGCTTGATCTTTAGGGAAAAGAGTCCACCAGCCTCTCTCTTTCTCTCTTTCCCAGTATCCATCCATCCCTCTCCCCCAATCTCTCCTCTTCCCCCCTCCCTCTTTTAAATCCTTTAGCAAGCACAAGATATGCAAGAGGAAGGAAGACATAGGTGCATATGGTGAAGCCATGAC
>NW_007731098.1:98280-99969 GCF_000696425.1 Galeopterus variegatus | reverse complement strand
GCTGATCTATTTAGGCAGTGGAGAGAACTACACAGTCACAGGTAAGACTTCTTTCGTTATCAGTTAGCAGCGACAGTCTATATTAGACTATGCATATATACTGTGTCATCAGAAAATGATAGTCTATAGTTATCTGAAAATGTGGTTTTTGAAACTGGGTTCCTTATTTTTGTCTCCTGTTAACAGTCCAATTCCGTGATCTTTGTGGTCATATTAGACTTTCAGTGATGCCCAACCTGAAAAAAGGGAGAAGTGCTCACGTTGCCTCCCTGACCCCTTCACCTGGGGCTGTCCTACTGTGTGTCCTCTACCATTGATCCCACCATTCTTCACCTAAATCCTTCCACTGATATCCCTTTACTCAGCCGCAGAGTGGGCTTTGGAAATGCACCAGCACAGAAGCTCAGCACATGACTCCTCTGCTTCCAGCAGATCACAGGATCGAAGCAGGTGCCTGGGGTCTCCGTCTCACTCACAGTGCCCGACTGCATCTGATCCCACCGTCACAGGGGTTAACTACTTTAAAATCCTCACCCACGCGAAATAATCTTAAGACTCAGAAGTGTGACTCGGTGTGCTCCGAATTTTAGCTTATTTTTGAAGAAACATAGTATACGTGCCCAGATCGTATTAGAAAAGGTAATGACACATAAGCAAAATTAAGCAAATTGTTAAAAAAACAACCTAAACACAGCAGGCCTACATTATGTATGCTGTCTGGCATCTCTACTGTGTTTATATTTGTGTAGTACTTGTAGTGGCTATATGTTTTACACTATTTTATATACTATACCTGATTCTCAGGTGAGACTTTATTAATCACATATTGATTGATGAAAAAACTGTGGCTTAAAGATATTAAGTTCTTCATGAAAGGTCACAGCAAGGTAGAGTCAGAGTTAGGCTTAATTATTTATGTATTCTCTCATTCACATTAATGCCAGGTACTAAGGTCATAAGAGGAAATCAGCCCAACACTGTCTCTCCTCTCTTGGGTACTCATGGCTTCCTGGGGACACATATAGATGCTGGCACGAAGCATTTGTGACAGGGCTATGTATTCATCCCGTTGCATTCTCAGGTTCACATTTGCTTGTCTCCTCGCTAGTCTGAGAATGTTAAAAGGACAAAAGCTATTACTTTTATATGTTATTCATCATGATCGGATGAATTCTGTANGTTAAAAGGACAAAAGCTATTACTTTTATATGTTATTCATCATGATCGGATGAATTCTGTAATATTTATTGTACAGGATAGATATTATTACCCCTATTTTGCAAGGGAGGAAACTGAGGCATAGAAAGGTCAAATAACTTAGTCAAGGTCACACAGCCTATAAGTGGTAGACTTTGATACCAACCCAAGCATTCTGGCTACATAGAAGGAGTAGTGTTAAAACACGTTACTCAACTTCTCTGGGACTTAGTTTCTGAATCTGTAAAATGGGAGTAACTACGCTTCTCAGTATCTTGAAGATAACTAAAACATATATATATGTACATATATAAAGATATATAAAACACATAGCGTGTTGTTAGTACTTAGTAAGAAAAGTTATAATTATTATTTCCTGTAGAACACAGAGTTCATATTATAAACTAAAAAAATAGATTAATCTCAGTTTACAATATCTGATTGGATTATTCTAACTAAAAATTATAGACCACAGAAATTATGTCCGAGAAA
>NW_007731098.1:77984-97533 GCF_000696425.1 Galeopterus variegatus | reverse complement strand
CATAATACGATACTGTACATTTTAGGCCCAGAATAGTTATTTTCTCTGAGAAGCCTTCTCTGACTCCCAGGTATGACTTAGGTATACCCCTGCATGCTTACTGAGCAGCCTTTTATCCCACTCTCCTGCCTTTTTGTTTGTATTGTCTTGAATAAGACTGCTCATTTGCTTGTCCATTTGCCTTGCTAAACCACAAGCATCTCAAAGACATGGCCACATCTGTCTTGTCCATTACCGCATCTCCTGGACCTGTTAGGGAGTTGAATCACCTGTGCTGAAAGAGTGAGTGGTGAAGTCAACAAAGAGATGGCAAAGGACAACCAATGGAGGGCAGGAGAAGAGAAGGGAAAAAAAGTAATAAAGAGAGAAAAATAAAAAGGGCAGCAACCAGAGGAAGAGAAACTAAGATCCCTTCCATGTGCAGAAATAAATCCTCAATTGGTCCACTGGAAAGTGGTGCAGCTGGTGGCTGGTCTCAAGTTGTGGTCCTTGATTATTTCCAAAATGTGCAGAATGCCATAGGAGGTGACACGGCAAAGCCAGAAAAAAAAGTGTGCAGAGGAAGGGAGGCAAGAATCAACATCAATGTCTAACACTGCCCGCAAAATGCCAAATTCTGTATTTTGTTTGACTGAATCATCAACAGAACCATGTGACTACAGGCTCTGCAGTGAAAGACTGTGGCAAATGTTACCAGAGTGGATTAGGACAAGAGATACCTCTAGTGTAATATAAAGGAAGTGGAATATTTTAAAAGTGTCCACAACAATCTTCTCTAGCTGCGGTGGTTGTAGATTCTTCAATGGTTTTCATTCTTTATGGAATATTTTGGAGAATATATCTCTGATATCACCCACAGCATTTTTTTCTGCAGCCTTCTTGGCTTCTCACAAACAACTACATTCCTTGTTGCTCTTGTCTTCAGATGTTCAGATACAAAGCATGATGGGATCGCAGTGTTGGTCAGCAAGGAGGGAAACGAAGCTGGAAGAGTTAAGGCAGGGTTCAAAGGTATGCGAGCTTGCTCTAACTTTATAGCTAGCAAAACTGAATCCTAGAAAGGTCAAGAAATTCTAGTCAGTAATTGGAAGAAGCAATTCAACTTTAGGTCTTCCTGGCCCCAAAGTCTATGCTTTTAATCTCCATACATTTTGTTTGTTAAACATATTTTATGTTTCTTCACCAAGACTCTGAAAGGGAGAGAGGAGCCTGATTACAAACCCCAGAAAAACTGTGTTAGTCTGCTAGTACTGCTGTAACAAAATATCACAGACCAGGTGGCTTAAACAACAGAAGCTCGTTCCTCACAGTCCGGAGGCTGAGAGTCCAAGATCAAGGTGTCAGCCGGATGCTTTCCCCTAAGGCCTCTCTCCTTGGCTTGCAGACATCAGCTTTCTTGCTGAAACAACAGAAGCTCGTTCCTCACAGTCCGGAGGCTGAGAGTCCAAGATCAAGGTGTCAGCCAGGATGCTTTCCCCTAAGGCCTCTCTCCTTGGCTTGCAGACATCAGCTTTCTTGCTCTGTCTTCACAAGCCTTTTCTCTGTGGGAGCACGTCATTGGTGTTTCTTTCCCTCTAAGGACACTTTTCTCTGTGGGAGCACGTCATTGGTGTTTCTTTCCCTCTAAGGACACTTGTCGTATTGGATTAGGTCCCCACCCTTATGACCTCATTTAACCTTAGTTACCTTTTTAAAGGCCCTATCTCCAAATGTAGTCACATTGGGGATTAGGGTTTCAAGATATGAATTTGGGGGTGACACAGTTCAGTCTATTGCAGCACCCTAAACCAATGCCTTTTCTACTCTTAGCCCACTTCTCCAGAGATTCTCAAATTGCATGAGAGTTGAGTAAAATGGCCTTTAAAATCCCTGTCAATTCTAAGACTTTACACCTGTGATGTATACTAAATTCAGGTAGCTTATATCTTCAAAGTTAATCTGTCCACTGGGAGCCACTAGTGGGACAGAGTGGGAAGGAACCTGCCTGTCTGAAGTCAGCCAGGGAGAAGGAAACTGCTCTAGCCCTTGAGACAGGCTTTGGCCTTTATGGGCACTGTAAGTCCATGCCGTGTTTCATCATGATGTATATCTATGATGCTGTTGGTGCCCATTGCTTGTCTTCATGTCAGGGCACTTGTGATCTAACGTCATTTCCATGCCAAGTGGCTTGTGGGTGGGACTTTCATTCATGAGGGCTGATGCTGCCAGGAGTAGTGGCAGTTTAGAGCCACAAAATGAATCTGTACAGTGCTGAAATATCTTTTCATAGAAAGACTGAGGGATGGAAGACACAGTCTACTAGATTAGGAAAATAATTGGTAACATTTTGTAATTATAAAACTAATTTATGCTTATTGAAGATAACTTAAATCATAAACACATCTAATACCTGGTAAACTCACCATAGAGAGAGAAATTCAATATTAGATGCAATTCCTTCTAGTACTTCACTCATTTAACAAAATTGAGCTACAACTTATGTGTAATTTTGAATCCTTGCACATCCTGTTATTATATTATGACTATATCCTCACAATATTAAACATCTTTCTAAAAGTAATTTGAAATATTTTAATAACATCATACTTTATCGTGTGGATATACATTAAGACATTGAACCATTTGAATAATAGTTTCTAATTTATCTCTATTTTAAATATGTTGTGACAAATATTTTATACATAAATCTTTATTTGCTAGATTTCTAGAGGCAAAAACAGCTAAGTCAAAAGTAATAAACTTTCACAGGATGTTTGATACACATTGTCACATTATTTTCGAAAAAGTTATCAGCAGTAAATGTTACATTCTTAAATCTTGGATAATTTTACAAGTAAAAATACTATTTTATTTTTATTTGCACTTTTAACTACTAGTTATACTTTTCTTTATGATTATTAGCAGTTTATATCTTATTTTGTTTCATCTGATCACGATCTTGATGAGCTAAAATTTAATAGATGTGAGGAATAATTTTGAAACTTCTTCAAGAGCTACCCTGTTTGTCCCGGTGACAATCACCTGCACTATTGAAAACTTTTTCTGCCTTCTACACTATCAAAAACTTCCTTAATAACTTGGCTTAATGTCCCCTCCTAAATATTCCAAGTGTCGACATTTTTCTTCTTACTTGTACTCCATTTATTTGTTGTTTCCTTTTAAGTTTCCACAAAAAGCCAACATTCTTCCATTATGCTTAGCAAATGGATCTTATTGCCATGGTGGGTACAGGTAAAAGTAAATGCATTTCAGTTCAGAAGCCACTTAGCATCTAGGTGGTTTGATTTTTTTCTTCTTTCTCTTAAATATGAAGCATTAAAAGTCAAAGGCATTGCTGCACCTGGAGTTAGTACAAAATATACTTAAAAATGCATACAGTTCAAATTTTTTGCCTTGCATAGGCCATAAGCTAGTAGTATGGTGGGTCAGTTCTGACACTGAAAAATGAATCCAGTTAGAGAACCTCCCGAAGGCTGTTGATGTTTGCTATAATAAATAGCACACACTTTAAGTCAAACTTTTTCATTCTGTATTCAAAGGTAATGGATTTTTTGTAACCATAGTAACCTTGGTGTATTTCTGGATAAATACATGAGGTATATACATTCTGGTTTTATTTTTGAATATAAACTACCACATTATGTATTACTAATAATATGAAAAATAGGAGGTAGGTTAGTATAATGACAGCTTAAACTAGTATGCATTTTTCTTCTGCAAAAAATAAATATTTATCAAAAGTATGGGTTCAATTAATTTTTACCCCAGTTTTGTAGTATTCTTGTGGTGCCATTTATCTTTTTTTGCAAGATCTCCATTAATCTCTTATTTCTGTCCCATAACAGATTTTTAAGAATTTTGAGGTAAAACAATTGTGCTTTAAAGCTTATGATTAAAAACATTATTGAAAGATTGAAAGACCTGAATTGATATCACCAGCAGAGCTATCGTGGGCCACTTAAGATGTGTGTATACAGTAGGTTCATAAATAGGTAGAGAAAAGAAACCCTCTGTGAGACAGGTAAAACAATTGTGCTTTAAAGCTTATGATTAAAAACATTATTGAAAGATTGAAAGACCTAAATTGATATCACCAGCAGAGCTATCATGGGCCACTTAAGATGTGTGTATACAGTAGGTTCATAAATAGGTAGAGAAAAGAAACCCTCTGTGAGAAATTCAACACACTGGGATTGTTTCAAGTTCAGGCTGGATAGCATCTGATTGATGACGACCATCCAAACTGTAGCCAACCAGATCATTCTCATTTTAAATGAGCATCCTACCAGAAACTGGCAATCTTTAAAAAGTTTGTGAGATATTTCAGAAAAAGCCTACAAAGATTTTAGAAACAAGAATAGCAAGATGGTGGTAATCGGGAGAAATATACTACAGACATGACACAGAGGTTTATGTGACTTGTGCTAGTTGGCAAAGAAAGAATAGTGATGCCTCGGAATAGTTTTCTTTACTGCAGAAACTGTTATTGGTTAACCCAACCTAAGCCTTTGCTGTTGATAATTATCAGAACTCCAAAGGAGGACAGGCCAAAAGGGACTGTATTAAAAATAAATAAATTAAAAAATAAAAAGAAATATCAGACACCAAACCAGAACACATGTATATTTTCAAATGTGTCATCTAATAAATCTGTAGTATGGCTGAAGGAGAGGGGCTGATTTCTAGAACCAGGAATAGCATCTTCCCATTGCTTTTTCATCAGGACCTGGGTTTCTATCACCAAGAGCGAGCCAGTAAGATATGAATAATAACAGTGTGAGGTGTGTGCATGTGCGTGCGTGTGTGTGTGTGTGTGCGTGTGTGTGTGTGTGTGTGTGTGTGTGTGTTCTATCACCAAGAGCGAGCCAGTAAGATATGAATAATAACAGTGTGAGGTGTGTGCATGTGCATGCGTGTGTGTGTGTGTGTGTGTGTGTGTGAGAGAGAGATTGAGAGGGAAGGAGAGGGAAAGAGAGAGAGAGTAGCAGGGAGAAAGGGAGGGGCGGGGGAGGGGAAGAAGAAAGAAAAAGTGGATGAATTCCTGATAAAGTTAGATAGGCCGAATTTATGTCTTTAACCAACTAAAAGTCCTAAAACTTTTTTTTGGGAGGGGGGTTCTGTTTTCAAGGTCAAAAACAACCACGTATAAACAGCAAAATAGAAATACTCATCTTGAAACTTCCAAACACTTAAGTCTTACGATGAGAAATTTATTGAAGAAGAAGCTGTCTTGCTTATGGCACAATAAAAAGCATTTAAAGGTTAGGTACTTCTAACGAAGCATTATAAGGAAACTTATCAACGCTCTACAAATTTGAGCTAAATTATATTCATTCATGCTGATGGTTTACAACATGTCTTTTCTTAGCAAAATAAAAGTTCACTTTAACCTAGGTATTTTCTTTAATTGTGCATTTTTGAATAGAACAATGCAGTATATTGAAAAGATTCCTCTTACATAAAATGATATTACCTAAGGGAATCCTGTTAACATGCCTGTCTTCTAATCCATAAGCACAAGTATTAATAAGGCAGAGCATGTGAGGGTCCTCAGGTAAGACCATGAGCTCATCCTGAGTCACCATGCCTCTCTATTGCAAACTGTCCTACCATGTGCCCTTTTATGTCACAGACATATAGCATTAAATTATACAAACTCTAAGAAACCTTGAGGATTTAATGGAATAGTTGCCCAAGGTTTAGCTAGATACCAGCTCCTTGGGATTATAAGCAGTGGGTACTTTACTCTCCAGTCCTATTTATTTAGCAGCAAAAGATCAAATGAAATGAAGTAACGTGTACAGAATGTTTAAGCATCAGTGGTGATTACCTGTAAACAATGTAACCAAAGTTCCATTCTTCTGTTAGGTTGCTTCTACAATGTATTGATATGTGAAGAAATAAAATGTATTTAAATTTATATTTTGAGATCTGTACCTGTGATCTGCTAACCTAATTGAGGCATATTATGTTCTTAAATGGTAGGAAAGGACTCTACGTTACAAGAGATTTCAGAGGGACAGAGGAGATAACACCCAGTTAGACAAGCGGTGGAGTTAAAATGCTGCAAAAGGTGATGGAACGTGTCCTTCCACTGAGAGCTTTACAAATAGAGGCTACCTATTATTTTGAGCATTTTGAGTGCCTCCATTATTTTTAATTTATTTTTAAAAACTTGAATTATAACTTCATACAGAAAAATGAATATATTTTAAGTGTACAGCTTGAATGAATATTTACAAACTAAACACATTCATGGAACTAGCACCCAAATCAAGAAACAGAACAATATCAGCACCTAGAAGCACCTCCGCTCCCCGTTCTGTGCCCTCAAGTCTCAGCTCCTGACTTGGGTGGCCACCTTCCTGTTAACAGCATAGATTGGTTTTGCTGTTTTTACACTTAATAGGAGTGGAGTCAAACAGTATGTTCTCTTCTGTCACTGGCTTCTTTTGGAGAATGTGGGAGGGAGAGTGAATCAGTGGAACAGTCTTTTGTATTCCTGTCCCTACATCCTGAGCCCTCTGAGTCTGACCTCCAAGCAGTTGCTAACATAGTGTCAGGTGTTAAATTCCTGCCTTCCAGAAAGCAATTGGAAGGTCTGTAAAATGAAACGTCTACCTCTTTCTCCAAGTCCAAATCTGGGAAATAATTATAGAAATGCCTCATCTATGCAATCAGAACTTAGCACATAAAATTATTGGCCTGTGTACACCAGCCAAAAAAGAAACGAACAAACCATTGTAAATGTCCCACAATGTAATACTGTGTGACCATACAGCTTATAATGCTGCAAAAGAATATTTAATGTGAAAAGATGTTAGTGACAAATATTTTAACAGAAGGAATGTAGTACATGAATCTGTTTTAGTAAAACATATACGAATATGTATATACCATACATATACATATACGAATATGTATATGTAGGGATATATACCAATGTGTTAACAGTGGTCATCTCCCAATAATGGGATTCTAGCACTTTCTTTTCATTTCCTTGTAGGGGTCTTTTTATTTTTCAGATTCTCTACAGTTTGTGCATTAGAAAACAGAATTTTTGTGGTATTTTTCCCAATTTTAATATGTGATAAAATTGGAATAAAGGAAAGACATTTCAGGAATCTGACTGCAGTTACCTATTAACATTTATCTTCTAGTTTTCCTTAGTCTTTACCTTGATATTTAACCAGGTTGATCACCTAACTCATTTCTTTCTAGCCAGTATCATATACAGTATTCTCCATAACTCTAGTACTATCTGCTGCCATCAAAATATTACACATATTTGATGATCTACTTCAATTCTCACGTCTTCCTTTCATTCAGACTCTTCCATATCATTTTCCTACAAATTTGTCACTTGAATATATTCTGTCTTGCACTATTAACTTACTTTAAAGGGGGTAAATCTTGATACAATACAAGAACATAAGTGCATTGAGTATGGTTATTATGTTGTTACTCATTGTCACGATCTCTGTAGTATGTGCTATAGGAATAGGATATAGTGGCATGTCACAAACTCTTACTGAGTTGAGTTGAAATGAATTAAGCTGAAAAAAACGCTGAGAATCACTAAATTAATACTTTAGAGTAAATAACAACAAATACTATTGCATAATTCACAAGTAATTAATATGCTAAACTTGGTAAACAGTTTTAATGAGGTAGGCTGTTCCTGTAGCTTCTTAGAGTTTTTCATTTAATTATCCAAAATATAGCAAAAAAAATTTTTTTCCCTTAAACTACTTGTATTAATTTGCTGGGACTGCTGTAAGAAAGTTTTGCAAACTAGGTGGCTTAAACAACAGAAATTTATTGTCTCACAGTTCTGTAGGCTGAGTCCCAGATCAAGGTGTTGGCAGGGTTGGTTACTCCTGAGGGCCTGGGGAGAATCTCTTCGAGCCCCTCTCCTGGTTTCTGGTGGTTTGCTAACAAGCTTGGCTTGTAGATGTATTGCCCAGTTTCAGTGTTCACCTTCACATGGCGTTCTCCCTTTGCATTTATCTGTGTCCAAATTTCCCCTTTTCATAAGGATACCAGTCATATTCTATCAGGGCCCATCTTAACGGCTTCATCTTTACTAATTACAACTGCAAGGACCTTATTTCTCAATAAGGTCACATTCTTTGGTTCTGGGGGCTAGGACTTCGACATACGTGTTTGTGGGAACACAGTTTAACCTATACCTCTATGTAGGGATGTGTATTTGATACTGTGATTAGTAACGTTCTAAAACTTCCCTCAAATACCTAAAAAAAAAAAAATTGAAAAAAATAAGATATCTATTCAAAATCAGTTTAAAAATGCATATACCTCATGAGAGTAATAAAAATTATTTAGAGAAGAGATAATCATGTCTGTCTGGAATGCTTCCTTCATTCAATGAATGTTATTGAGTATCTCCTGTCTAGACACTCGATACTTTTCTAAGCATCAAGGAACCAATGGAGAACAAAAGATGCTGAGTCTCTGCCCTCGTGGAGCTTTTATTTCAGTGGGAAATGATTTGAGAAGGACTCATGTTCTTTATGTTATATTTCTTATATCTTCTTGAAATAAATGAAAATGCCCTCTTCCCTGAAGATAGCAATAATTTTTTAGCCATTTGAAGTGGAAAAGAATCATTCTTTGACATCCCATGTAATTTAGAAGTCAAGGGGATGGGGTCACGTCTTCTGCTTCTTTTCTGCCACGTGCCATTCCAGACCCTTACTTCCATATTGTCCTTCACTACTCACTGATCGTGTAAGACCCACACTCTTTGGCTTTAGGAAGTTCTTTTCTTTGTTTTTCTCATTGTTACCAGCACCCTGCCCTTATTCCCCGATTCAGTAAGTATTTGAGCACCTAGATTCTTTCCCATCCTTTTCTACCCCAGATTCTGGAAACATCCTGTGTTTCCACTTGCAGGTGAACAATCCAGTGGGCAGCTCAGCCTCTCAGATCCTTTACCTTCTCACGTATAGGAAAGGCAACTGCACTTGTAGTTACGTGCTCTCATTTCAGTATCTAAGACCTTGCCATCACCTAGAAATGCTCCATGTCAAACACATTTGGTTCAAATATCCTACTAGCCAACAACAATCAGTCATTTTTCCAGCTCAGTCACTCATTTGCGTATACTAGAAATATTTGTGTTCCTTGAAACTTCCTGTTTCTTAACCTCTCTAGTTCTCCACATCTAGGAGATCCTGTCTTTCCTTTTCTCCTAAGCTAGCCATAGAACTTGAAATGTTTTCTTTTCAGTTTTCTCAGCTGTCTCACACCATGATTATTACAATACGCTCAAGTGGTAACCCACCAAATCTAACTGTGTTTCTCATACCTAAACCTGGAGTCCTGAGCTCTGCTAAGGAAAATGTGATAAGCGTGCAGATTGGTGCCATTCTGGTATCTGATGTTCTCTAATCTCCAACAGGCTTCTGATGCTTGCTCTCAATCTCTCTTTATTTCTCTGGCCTGTTCTCTTCCATTCACCATGACATGGTCACAGTCGTCCAGTTTTTCAAGCTGACCTTTTTGAATCTTAGCAGGTGACTTTACTGTACACCTCAAATTGAAGCATTTGGATGGGATTTCTCAGCTTGCTGTCATGGAACCTATTAGCTTTCCTCCATGAGGATCAATGCTTCCCTTTCTCCCCTAGGACACAGAGAAGTGTCCATTTCCCCAAAGAGGGCTAATTGCCTTTGGGATTCCATCTTCTCCTACCTTGGTGAGGGCTTCTCTGTCAGTGAGACTTAACTTTGCTGTGTCTTTACCTTTCCTCTTCTACTAGCTCATTCCATCAGCATTTGTACAGCTCAAGTCTCTTATATGGGGTCGAGGGTGGGGAGACAAACATGGGAAGATCATATCTTTTCCAAGTCCTACATCCCACCCTACTCCCAACCTGCCTTTCACATTGTCACAGCCACACTTCTGACTTCCACTGGCTCCCTTTCTTGGCCTCGTCACAGGAATATGTTTCCTAGAACTGCTGTGACACAATACCCAAAACTAGATGCCTTAATATGACAGAAATTTATTCTCTCAGAGTTCTGGATGCTCAAAGTTTGAAATCAAGGTGTCAGCAGGGCCATGCTTTCTCTGAGAACCATAGGGGAGAATCCTTCCTTGCCTATTCCAGCTTCTGGTGGTTACTGGCAATTTGTGGCATTCCTTGGCTTGCAGGTATATCACTCCCATCTCTGCTTCTGTCATTATATGGTGTTCTCCCTGCATCCAAATTTCTTTCTCCCTTTAAGGAGAGCAGTCATGTGGGATTTGGGGCCCATCCTAATCCAGTCTGACTTCAACTTAACTTCATTACACCTGCAAAGACCCTATTTCCAAAGAAGGCCACATTCATATGTGCGGGGTTAGGACTTGAATATATCTTTGCAGAGGCCATATAGTTCCCAATATTTTGACGGATTATTCGTCACTTCTCCATCTCTTCTCCATTCTTCTCTAAGCATCTGTGACACCCACCTTCCCAATTTCCCTCGTACTGCTCAAACTCTAGCGTGGTCTCTTTTTCCTCATTTCCTTCACCCCGTAAATGTTGGTTCACCTCAAGGTTCTTCTGGGAACACTTCGCACGGGATCCCTAGGATGACTCAGCAATCCCTAGGATGACTCAGCAATCCTTATCTCTGCTCAGACATTTCCCCCAAGCCATGAACATTTTTCTGACTGCACATTGGACACTCCTGCTTCAGGCAGTTTTACTCCAACTCCCTGAAACTGAATTCATGATACCCACTGTGTCCCACCAAAGCATTCTCTTTCCTGAGGTGCACATCTTAGGAAATAATAGTGCTGTTCACCCTTTGCCTGAAACAAAAGCCTGGGTCTAATCTTGAATTACTTCTCCCTCATGCCACACATTCAATTTTGAAATAAACTCCAAACTTCTTCTGTTGGCCTGTAACACATATTAGCTACTTTCTCCTCATGGTCATTTATGTCTACAGTGCTACACACTGATTTTCTTTCTGTTTCTGTTCATTTGTTTTTTGAAATACAAGTGGTTTTTGATTCCCAGACCATTGAACTTGCTAAGTTGCTGTGTCTTATGACAGAAATTCTCTTTCCCCAGTTCTTTACATGACTGGATAATTCTCTTCCTTGAGTTCTCAGATCTTATAAATCTTCTCTTTAATAGTTAGGATAACTCTAGATGATGTAAACACACACACACACATGCAATAATTCCTGATGGCAGACACAATATAGAAATCTATTTCTTGTTCACTTAACAACACTGAGCATGTAGTGTTTGGTCAGCAGAACTTCCTTCCTCTACACAGTCATTCAGGGACACGGGCAGATGCCCCTTCTGCCACATTTAACACATGGCTTCCAAGGTTGCTCTGGAGTTATCTCTGTTGCTGCTGCAGATGAGGAAAGAGAATGAAGGATCACTGCTGGAGATTTTTATTGGCCAGGCCTGGGAGGAAATGTGTCACTCCTGCCCACATTTCAGTGGCTGTAACTCAGTCTTATGGCCACATCAAGCTTTAAAGGAGATTCAATAATCAGCTTAAAGCAATACCCATATACTAGCTAACAGTTCTGTAAGTCTGAAGTTTGGGTGGGATTGGCTGGGTTCCTAGTTACGGTCTCAGTAGGCCAAAATCAAGGGTTTTGGCAGTTTAGGTTCCTGTCCAGAGGCTCTGGGAAAGAATTTGTTTTTAGACTCATTCAGGTGGTTGGCAGAATTCAGTTTCTTGCAGTGGTAGCTCTGAGGTCTTTGTTTCCTTGTTGGCTGTCAACTTCTAGAGGCCACTCTCAGATCTTTTCACAGGACCCCTCCATCTCAGTGATGGACACCTTCTGTTGTATCAAATCCCTCCCATCTTTTGAATTGCTCTGATTTTTTCTACTTTCACCTAGAGAAAACTCTGCTTCTAAAGGACTCATGATTAGATTGGGCCCACCAGGATCATCTTTTTTTTCCATATAAGGTAAGATCATGGGTGTGATATCTCATCAAAATCATAGTTTCCACCCACACTCAAAGGTGAGAAATTCTGTAACTGCAAGAGTCACTGGAAGTCATTCTTAGAATTCTTTCTGCCACAAAATTCAAAGGCAGAATCACTCAAGAGTGGCTCTTACACACCATGTAACCTTGCTAAGCCTTGATTTCTTGGTAGATTGGTAATAACAGTACCTACTGCAGAACTTTAGTGTGAGAATTAGTGTATGAATGCATGCAAACTTATTAGCATAGTACGTGCAACTCTTCTGTGAAAATAGTAAATATCAACAACTACTAGTTGTAAAAAAGTAAAATTTTTGTGATATGATAAATATTCTTAACGCATAAAATTCCTTTTAAACATTTTTGAACTACATATTCAGTTTAATTTAGGAAACATTTGTTGAGCATCTACTCAGTGCACTGAAAGTTAGAAGCTACGTATATGACTAAGATATTGTCATTCTCAAATCATTCCCAGTTTGCTTGATTACACACACACACATATATATTATGTATGTGTGTGTGTGTTTTTATATATATAACTAAATATAATGCTGTACAATCTGTGGTAAGTTCTGTAATATGTGTGAGAACAAAAACAGAGGTGATCAATCCAATCTGGGAGATAAAGTGTCACGAAGGAAATGAATTTTTGTGAGCTTTAAAGTAGAATTTTGGAACTGAGGAACAGGCAAGCTTAAGGACCATGACATAACAGTTCATAGACACAGAGCAGTGAATGTGCACTTCATGAAAATTAGAGTGCAGCTTGACATGACTGGGCACCCTGGGTAGGTGGCCAGTAGTGACAGGCAAGGTGGGAGTCAAACAATCAAAGGAGCTATGATATGTAGAGGTGTTTGAGGCAGTGGAGAACTATTGAAGGATTTTCAGTAATGAAACAGCATGAACTAATCAGTGTTTTAGCAAATAAAAAGTTAAAACATAACTTTGCTCCAGAATAGTCAAGACTGAACCTGTATAGCTGTCATTCAGGAGGCTAAAGGAGAAGTGGGTTAGAACTTCAAATGCAAGAAGCTAATTGGACTTAACAATACAGATGGCAAAAGGATGAGGAGGACAGGAGAGAAAGGCATTATGTTTATTTGTTAACAGCTCTATTGTATTATATTTTTGTGCATTAGTCAGTGTAAAATAAAATCTGCTTATTTTAAATCCTTTTAAATAGTGTTTAAATATTTCCTGATGACACAATCTGCTAAAGTATTTACCCTTGGTGCAGATTTCCATTAACCTTGTTGGAGATGCTAAGCCTAAAACTGTATATTTATAGGGGACTCAATTATGGAGTAAAGCCTCATGACATCATTATAAAACTACATCTGGATAAGCTTTAGGGTCTTTGTCTTTCTATCCGATTTAGGAAATTCAGCAAACTATAGGAAAATACCACTATTAACAGACCCTGCATTCTCAGATTATTAGGGTGTCCTTTCTCTAAAAACAAAGGCATAGAGGGATTAAAACCTCTAAATCTGTAAATGATATAGAGAAATACCCAGTATACAGATATCAGAGATATTGGGGGAATTCAGTTGTATTGTGTATATATGAGAAGAAAAAAAGGGGCAGAGATTAAATTCAAAGTAATCTTTCCTCATATCTTTTGTCAGTATTTTTCATTGTTTTTAGGAAGTCTACATGAATCCTTTGGTTCCCTAAAGGATATAATTTATTTGATAATTTTACAAATTCTCTCCAAAATAGTATCTCTGTATCATAGATACAAACAATTAATGCCCAGGAAAGCCAAGCCTACTTCTTTTAGTCAATAAATGACTCAATGATGAAACTGAAAAGAAAACATTTTATTCACCCATGTACTTGATAGCTATCTTAAGTTGAAAATGTCTTTTACAATATATTTCATTTTGCCATGGCAAAAGTTTGAATGCTTCAAAAGCAGTGATTATTATTCATTCTTAATATAAAGTAAATATGTTCATTAGTTCCAAGTCCTGACTCTTTCAGTTGCAGGTGATAAAAATCCAATTATTTCATCTTTGCTTCTGTCTGTAATGGAATTATTCTCTCTATTGTAACATGTGGATTTTCTCCATGAATTAGGGTACAGTGTCTCAGCAACTCTAAATTCATGCCATAATGGTTGGAAAACTACCCCAATAGCGCTAGATTGAAAAATACTGAGGAAGAATTCTGATTTGTCCATCTCGAATCATATGCTCAACGTTGGTGACAGAGTGGCAGGATATGATTACTAGAAGAAGAGAAGAAACATACAGCTCCTGAGGAAATTATGATGACCAAGGGTGACTGATACAACTCTAAAATTTGGCTCATTTGTTAAATTTACAAAAATTAGACTCTTACTGCCAATAAAGCTCAACCTTACTTATAGATATTATTTTTGTGGATTAAGTTTATAAATATGTATCCTTGGAAATCTTCCATCTCTGCTGTCTACCTGTATTCTTCTTTTTGAGAATTTCCCTGAAATTTTACTTATTTTCTGAAAATTGGGGCTCTACTTTTTGATTTATTTTCTCCCACTTTTGGAATCCTCAAATCATGATTTCTTTTACAAAATAATAAATCAATTTTTACAATATTCCTCTACATTTTTTGTATTGAAGGAAGGCCATTCATTTTTAAAATTTTTTATCATCAACAATAGGGCATCATCCCAGAGCCCTCCTAATACCATTAATGCTTTGCACCCATGGGATCAGTTTTGCAGCTAAACTCTAAATAGCTTAAGTGCCCTATCTTCTTTCAGTTGTGCATATTCAACATGTGTATTTAAAAATACACCTACTATTTACGGGGCACTAAGGGAATTGCTGAAGATAAGATGGTAAACTTTATGAAACCCTAAGTCCTAATTATAAATCATCTTACCCTTTGTTTCTGTTAGCTAGTTTAAATTTGTGGTTGTTGGATGCCCACTTTCACCACTCTTATTCAGTGTGTTCATGGAAGTTCTAGCCAGAGCAATTAGGCAAGAGAAATAAAGGGCATTCAAATGGGATAAGAAGAAGCCAAACTGTTCCTGTTTGCAGATGGCATAATCTTATATATAGAAAAACCTGAAGATTCCAGCAAAAAAATCTTAAAACTAATAAATTCAGTAAAATTGCAGACTACAAAACCAACATATGGAAATCAGTAGCATTTTTATACACCAACAAAGAACCCACTGAAAAAAAGAATCAAGAAAGCAATCCCATTTAAAGCTACAAAAAAATTAAAATGCCTATAAATAAATTTAACCAAGGAAGTGAAAGGTCTCTACAATGAAAACTACAAAACACCAATGAAAGAAATTAAAGTGAACATGAGAAAAAAAAAATGTTAATGGATTGGAAGGATTAAATTGTCAAAATGACCATAATACCCAAACCAATCTACAGATTCAGTGGAATCCCTATCAAAATAACAATGATTTTCTTCACAGAAATAGAAAAAGCAATCTTAAAATTCATATGGAACCCCAAAAGACCTTGAGTAGCCAAAGCTATCCTGAGCAAAAAGAACAAAGCTGGAACCAGGAGCCACCACACTATGTGACTCGAAATATACTACAAAGCTATAGTAACCAAAACAGCAAGGTAATGACATAAAATCAGACACATGGATCAATGAAACAGAATAGAGAACTCAGAAATAAATCCATGTATCTACAGGCAACTGATTTTTGACAAAGTACCAAGGACATACATTGGGAAAAAGACAGCCTCTTCAATAAACAGTGTTGGGAAAACTGGTTATCCATATGCAGAAGAATTAAAGTAGACTCCTATATCTCACCATATACCAAGATAAATTCAAAATAAATTAAAGACTTAAATGTAACACCTGAAACTATAAAACTACTTAAAGAAACAGGGGAAATGCTTCAAGACATTGGAGCATTTATGGAGAAGACTTCCATACAAAAGCAAAAATAGACAAGTGGGACTACATCAAACTAAAAAGCTTCTGTGCAGCAAAGGAAACAATCAACAGAGTGAAGAAACAACCTGTAGAATGGGAGAAAATATCTGCACACTATTCATCCACCAAGGAATTAATACCCAGAACATACAAGGAATTCAAACAAGTCAATAGCAAAAAACAAAACAAAACAAAAACAAACAAAAACACCAACAAATAATTCAATTTAAAAATGGACAAATTAGCTGAATAGACATTTCTCAAAAGGAGACATACAAATAGTCAACAGGTACATGAAAAAATGCTCAACACCACTAAACATCAGGGAAACACAAATCAACACCACAATGAGGTATCATCTCACCCCAGTTAGAATGGCTATTATCAAAAAGACATAAAACAACAAATGCTGGGAAGGATACAGAATTAAGGGAACTCTTATACACTGTTGGTGGGAATGTAAATTAGTTCAGCCATATATGGAAAACAGTATGGAGGTTCCTCAAAAAAACTAAAAATAGAACTACCATGTGATCCAGCAATCCCACTACTAGGTATTTATCCAAAGGAAAGGAAATCAGTATACCAAACAGATACCTACACCCACATGTTTATTGCAGCACTATTTACAATAGCCCAGATATGGAATCAACCTAAATGCCCCCATCAACAGATGCATGGATTAAGAAAATATGGTACACAGTGGAATACTCTTGATCCATAACAAAGAATGGAATCATGTCATTCGTGGCAACAGATAAGCCTGGAAGACATTATGTTAAGTGAAATAAGTCAGGCACAAAAAAGATAAATACCACATATTCTCAATCATATATGGAGCTAAAAAAAAAAAAGAAAGAAAGAAAGAAAAGAGCTCATAGAAGTAGAGAGTAGAATAGTGGTTACTAGAGATAGACAAAGGGAGGAAGGAGAGGGATAGAGAGAGGTGGGTTAAGAGATACAGAATTACATCTACACAGGAAGAGTAAGTTCTAGTGTTTGATAGAAGTGCTAGGTGTCTACAATTAGCAACAATTTATTGCATATTTTCAAATGGCTAGGAGAGAAGAGCTCAAATGATCTCATCACGAATAAAAAGATAAATGTTTTGTAGTGAAAAAATAAATCTTCTGGTTGTATAACACTAATACAAATAACTCCAAAATAGTAATAAATAGTATGCCAAACATTTCGTAGACTTTTCCATTTTATTGTGCTTGAGGTTATTTCAAAGTTCTTGATTTATTGATTTTTCTGGCTATACACATATAATAATGTATATCATAGCATAACATAATTCTAAAAACCTAGTAAACATGAATAGAGGAATAAACAAGATATGACTAATAACAAACGTACACTGGAATATTATATGGGCACATAATAGAATGAGCAGATCTTTACCAACAGGAGATCATCTTCACAGTATATTGTAAAGCAATTGTTCAGTAAAGTATATTCTATATATTCTTCTAATTTTGTATATTTGGTTTATATATGTAAACTGACTCTGGAGGCATAAATAAGAATTTAATAATTGCTAAGCTCCTGGAAGGGAACTGTGTAATTGGGAAACCAAAACTTAGTTTTTACGGAAGATCTTTTGAACCCTTTAGACAGTTTACCATACATGTGTATTAATGTATTATCCATTCGTAACTCAGTACAATTAAAAAATAAAATTACTACAAAATTGTAAATTATAAATACTAAAGAAAAGTTGGAAAAAATGTTAAAAGAAATAAAAATTGCTCACAATTTTACCTACCAAACATAATCACTAATTACATAAGCCTTATGCATTTATAATTTTCTGATTTTTTGCTGCTGTTGTTAATTCACAGCTACACACAAATAATTAGGATCAGACTGTTTTACAACCTTTCATCACTTTATAATATGGTGAGCATTTTACCAAATTGCTAAATTATTTTGTAAAGCATGCTTTATATGGTTACACTGTATTTGAAATAAGACTTTATTATATATTTAAGCAAATCATTAAAATATATTAATCATTACTAATTTTTCTTTATTGTAAACAATACTGCAATCTCAACATTCTTTTATGCAAACTTTTAGGTATGTGTATTTCTATTTTCTTGAAATTAACTCCCCAAATGTTTTGCACATTATTTAAAATGATATATTCTTCTTCCTATTTTATGAATATTTTTAGCACACATTAAGGATGCTTACTGTTTGCATAGAAACTATATTAAAGTTCCTTTTGTCTATTTTTGGTCATTTGTATTTTTTTACTTTGTTTATTGTGGTTTTTCAATGAAGACATTTTTGCTTAAACTTGCAGTAAATATTTTTCACCATAGTGTCTTCCTGAAATAGAATAACTTAGATTTTCCTCACCCATAAGAATAGATAAATATTAATTGATGTTTTCCTTGATAATTTATACTTTCAAAAGATTTTCACAGGTACCAGCTCTTATGAGTCTTTAAACTATCCAATGATGTATAAAGGTAAAAAAAAAAAAAAATTATTCCCATTTTGTAGATGAGGAAATAGAGAGTCTGAAAACTTATGAAATTTGCCTAAAATTATAAAGCTAGTTAATGGCATAGCTAGGACTAGAATTTTGATACTCTAATAATTTTCTGACTCCCAAATCACAAATCTTTACTAGACGTTCAAAGGAAAAGAATGATGGGGAATTCCATTAACGTATTAATGATATTCGGTGATTTCAAAATATTAATACAACATTGATATCTTCATCACATTATCAATGTATTCTTAAAGACAACATGTCAATTAAAATGTCTCTTATTCAAATGTTAGCTTCAGTTTTTAAAATTTAAAGCAAGCCTACGTTTTTCAGTGGGAACTGTCTAAATTGTACACATAAATTGAGGAGATAAAAAGAGAAAATATAGGTCTGTGGAGTGTAGTATTGATAAGAGAGGGGCCATTTCTTCCAAATCAGGAAAGAAAAGTTATGCACCATAAACTGGGATTGTTATGACTCTCCCACTGTGTGATCTCCTATCACTCATGTTTCAGTTAACTGAGGACATGAAAGAATAATGTATTTTTTAATCCAATCACAGATGTAGAAGGTGTACAAGTTAGCTAGGGCTGCCATGACAAAATATCACAGGCTGGGTGGCTTAAACAGCAGGAATTTATTTATTTATTTATTTATCAATTCATTTATTCATTCATTTATTTATTTTTATTTTATTTTAAATTCTCAATATACATTGTAGTCGATTTTCATGTCCCTTTACCTGTTCCCCTTCCCCCGCCCTCTCTCTCCTCTCCCCACTCACTACATCATATCTGTTCACTTGTCTTAACAAGTTCAAGGAATATTTTATTTTAAATTCTCAATATACATTGTAGTCGATTTTCATGTCCCTTTACCTGTTCCCTTTCCCCCGCCCTCTCTCTCCTCTCCCCACTCACTACATCATATCTGTTCACTTGTCTTAACAAGTTCAAGGAACTTGCCCCCACACCCTTTATTTGTTTGTATATTTATTTGTTTATTTATTTTTAGCTCCCACAAATAAGTGAGAACATGTGGTATTTCTCTTTCTGTGCCTGCCTGACTTGTTTCACTTAATATAATTTTCTCTAAGTCCATTCATGTCATTGCAAATGGTAGTATTTCATTCTTTTTTTTTTTTTTTTTTT
>NW_007731098.1:64934-77643 GCF_000696425.1 Galeopterus variegatus | reverse complement strand
GCGCCGCCGCGCTTCCCAAGCGGCGCACTATCCAGTGCGCCACCGGGCCGGCCCCTTCATTCTTTTTTATAGCAGAGTAGCACTCCATTGTGTAGATATACCACAGTTTCCTTATCCACTCATCTGATGATGGGCATTTGGGCTGGTTCCAATGCTTGGCTATCGTAGATAGTGCTGCAATAAACACAGCAGTACAGCTATCCCTTCAGCATGATGATTTCCATTCCTCTGGGTATATTCCCAGCAGTGGAATAAACAACACGAATTTATCATCTCAACAGTTCTGGATGCTAGAAGTCTAAGACCAAGGTCTGGTTTCCTCTGAGGCCTCTCTCCTTGGCTTGCAGATGGTCACTTTCTCACATGGTCTTTTCTCTGTGTACACACATCTCTGGTGTATTTTTGTGTCCAAATTTTCTCTTTTTATAAGATACCAGTCAGATTAAATGAAGGTTCACCCTAATGGCCTCATTTTGAATCAATCGTGTCTTTAAAAGTCCTATTCCAGATATGGTTACATCTGAAGCACTGGAGATTAGTGCTTTAACATATGGATTTTGGAGGGACACAATTCAACTCATAGTAACAGGTACACTTTGCAAAGATTGTACAATTGTTCACCAAGTCATGAAAATTAAACATTTATATGCATGAGCATTTTGGCTAATAAAGCCTAAAGGATTATAGAACAAAATGTTTGTAAGAATGCTGATTTGTGGTCCTTTCTTTCTTTCACTTATCATCTTCATTTAGTATTATAATGAGGCTTGGAAAATATAATAGTGTTCGACTAAGAATGGACCTGAAGCCCATAGCCACATGTGGTTGACAGTTTTCCTCTCTGTGAGCCCCTCTCTCATGTCATTTAGCACTCCCCACTAGAAGTACTGATTGATTGACTTAGTTGTCTTTCTCACTCAATTATGAGTGCCTCGAGGGTAGGAACTATATCTTTCATCTCCCATCCTGAAGACATAAAATGGTATACATATAGAGTAGGAGAACAGTAAATATTGTTTTCAGAATGAAGGAAGAAATCAATTTTTCTCATTCATATAAAACTAGATGTAATTATGTGGAGAATTTGCTGGAATGCCAGACCAGTAGGATCGTTCAGAGACAGAGTAATTTGTCTGAGACTGACCTAAGTTGACTGGTATCAGAGAATGACATGTGTCCTGATGCTTGACATACATTAGGTAAATGTTTGCTTCCCATTTCTCTGTACTGCATGTCTATATAACCTACTGGAAAGCTCAAATGTACACAATTTGTGCAAAACCCCTGAGAGGTGCCATCTCATGGCTATCCATAGGACACATTTTTATTATATTAAAGTAAAAAATTGATCAATTATTTTAAATATTCAAAGTAGTTATGTGAACAAATTCCATGAAATTACAACCACAAGATTGGTGCATATGTTAAAAATAAAATGCTTGTTTTACTCTGAGTAGGAAACTTGGAATGAGTGTTAATGACTGAAGACCCAGACAAAGATATCCTGCTTGCTTGCCTGAAAATTCCATCTCCACTTTTAAAGACTATTTTGCAGTGATGATATTCTTGTACTGTCCTCCCTATTTTTTTTTATCCTCTCTGTTGTAGAAGTGTGTACAAGCCCAGCAACACCTAGGAATATACTACCAAATATGCAAATATTTGAATATCTATTTCATGTGGGGAGATTAGAAAGTCACTTTTTGCCATTTGTGTATCTCTATTATGCAAAAATCAAGAGGATGCAAGTCATAAAATATATTAGGTTGAAACTCTGGGTGTCGAAAAGACTATATAGATAATTTTAAGAGATTTCTCCTCAGCTGAATCATTGCTATAAAGCTAGGCTTGGTTTTTAAATATAAATCAAATAAATGGTTTCCATAAAGCTACATACCTTTAATGTAAACTGAACTCCAACAAACTTTCAAGTAGACATTTCTCAAATACAGCATCTATTGGAAATTTCCTCTGAAAAAACATTTTGTAAAAATTGAAGTTTGGCTTTCATACTTTTATTATTTTGGCTTAATGACAACTCTATTCCACTCTATCACTGTAAATAAATATACTATTTTAAAAGATGTGTGGTAAATAAAATTAGCCAATAAATAATAATAAATAGTCAATAAATGGACCGAACATTAATCACAGCATTAAAGGAGCATATCAGAGTATAATTCAGAGAATAAAAATCTTGTAAAATTACGACCATGAAAGGTCTAAGAAAAGTTCATCATAATTTCAGTGGCTATGTACCAAATATAAATTTAGAGACAGAAAGATGTTTGCTCTAAGACAAATAAAATGGGTACATACTTATTTATTTTCTCTCTTTGATGGGCATAGTAGCATAAGTGAACACCTGGATTTATATGTTATCAATACGGTACATACTTATTTATTTTCTCTCTTTGATGGGCATAGTAGCATAAGTGAACACCTGGATTTATATGTTATCAATACTCTCATAATTTATTTTCACATGTGATTTATTGTGTAATATGATTAAAAAAAACAAAGAGCCCCCAAAAAATGAGATTTGAGGGGTTAATGATAAAGTATTAATGCTACTATTATCTTGAATTTTGTGTCTGTATGTACTTTGATGCTAATATCCTCACTGTAATTTGTTTTTAATCAGTGAAAATTCGGTTCCCTAAATTAGTTCTTTTTATAAGTAGCTCGGTCTCCATAATAGGAAATACGTTATATTTTTTAATTTTGCACAAATATTCTTCTCAAATCATCCCATTTTATATTATAACTTATTAAAGCAATATAAAGTGGTTTAGAATCACTGGTATATAATAAATATCTATATCAAATACAACATGGCATCTGTGAAGTTTGGAAAACATAACCCAGAGCAATGTGTAATTCAAAAGAGATATCTGAAAATATCTTGTACGCATCTTGTTATCTGCTATATCTCAGCACATGAAAAAACAGTAGGTACACATGGTAGTTGCAAAAAAAATATTACTGGAGTGAATAAATGAATGATAAAAGAGCTATTTCTGAATGTGTGTATTAAGTCAAATACATATGTTTCCTTTTACAAGAAATCAGCTATACGGTTTAGATTGAGCTGACAAAACTTAGCCTGGACTTCACATAATTGCATGATAAACATTTTAAAAGTATATTATCCCCAGTATTTATGAGCATTAATTAATGGGAGTGGCATCAAAATAAAAAGAATCAGTCTCTGCTGTTTTTGGTAATAGTTTCAGCTTGTTATTTCTTATCTGTGAAATGCACTCACTTTTATAAAATGCTTTTATGGCCACCTGTTTTATACTAGCCTCACAAGAATTATAGGTATAAACGTGACATGTGATATACTATTTCTTTTTTTCTTTTCTTTTTAACCAATGTGGAAACTGAGACCTAAAACTTCAGTGATTCACTCATATTTACACAAATAACTCTCAACTCACAGTTGGGTCTTTGCTAATTCCTGAGCTTCTCTCTCAATCTCTCTCTCTCTCTCTCTCTCTCTTTTTCCTAAACCATATACCTCTCAATGGTATTGAAAGTTTTGCCTGCCTGCTTTTGTAATAGGTCTTTGCTTTCCATGATAGCAACTATATATCAAACAAAAAAAAGTAAATTGATGATATGATAATTAACCAAACTCAGATATGGCTAGTACCATCTTTATCAGTGAAATCCATCATAACAATCTCAGTTTGTGTCAGAGTTTCTTATCCTAGTGTTCAAAAATTTAAGGACTATGAGTTGGGAATGCGAAGGAGCCTCTGCTTTTTATTTTGTGCTCTTTTGTACTGTACTATTTTAATTATTCACTATGTGCATACATCTAGTACCCCCAAATTCGAAGAACTACTTCCTGGAAAAAAACAGGAAAATGGAAATCACTATACAAATAAGGGCACAATCACTTTAATTAACATGACTTTTAATTAACAAATCCATAACACTATTCTATGTTAGGTACTGTTTTAAATAATTTACACCTAAATGTAATGTTAATGGATACTTTAGATGTGTTTAGATATAGCCAAGCAATCCTAGACTCAGATATATTGTCTTGCACCTACATATATCATTATACTATATTTTCTAACTTTCCTAAAATATTGTTTGTGTGTGTGTTTTGTTACCCAGATGAGGTTTTGTTGTTTTCTCTTCTCAAGGTCAACGATCATATCTTATTCTATTTGTTTTATCTTTTATTGTTTAGTTTGGTTTCATTTGTTTTTTTTTGTTTGTTTGTTTGTTTTGAATAGTCTTTGAGAGGAAAAGGAAATAAAGTTGTTTATGAGTTATATAATAGAGGGAAAGAAACCCAGTTCTTCTGTCTCTTTTATCACCTATAAACTTTACTCATTTTTACTTTCTTTTCTTAAATCCATGCTTTGAGGACATTATTCATCTAAGAAACATACAGAGTCCCAAAGCACAAGATCTGAGGTAGTGTGCACCCATTAATTATACCCCGAAGTGTACATAGATAAATAGATAACAGATGGGTAGATAGATATAGAAACAGATAGATGTATCTCAAAGACATTATTCATCGAAGAAACATACAGAGTCCCAAAGCACAAGATCTGAGGTAGTGTGTACCCATTAATTATACCCCGAAGGGTACATAGATAAATAGATAACAGATGGGTAGATAGATATAGAAACAGATAGATGTATCTCAAATTTTCTCAGATCTCATCAACCTGAATATACAAATAAGTCTCATTATTTCTAATGCTCATATTTCAATGGCTCATTGCCCTCCACTGCTGTAGATGACCCTTGCCTCCTGCAAACTAATGCTCATGCATTTCTGGGGAGTCCATATGGGTTTTCTCACTTGCACTTAGGATCAAGCCTGACACCAATTGGCCAAGTGCCATCATTACTCCACTGGGCATCTCCATGGCCTGCTCTGGCACCATCATCTCTGGTCATGGGAACACTGCTGTTCTTCTATTGCTGCTCCACCAGGTACCTGAGTCTCTCCCACTGCAGTGCCAGGTGGAGTCATGTCCTTCTAGGGCCCACTTTAGATCTACCTGGCCAGGTGGGCACCAGGACTGCTCTGCCAGGTAGGGCTGTCCCAGTGGGATCCTGATCCTTTCTGCCATTGTGCACTGTTCATGTTCTGCACCCTCCTGGTACCAAAGCTGAACAAGACTGTACTAAGATAGGTGGTGGACGAATGCCTTTCTTCCTGGCATTACTCTGTCTTAGGCAAGTCCTAAAGGAATACCGAGTGCATTCCAGTATCTTCTAGAATTTAACAAAACAGGTCTCTTGGTTTTCACTCTAAACACAAATCTGAGTAAACAAACACAAGGCTCTCAGAATGATCTCTCTCTTCTGAGAATCAGGGCATCATCTCTGACTCCTCTCAGGGTGGATTCTTCAGAATGGTTTCCAGTGCTCAGTAGAAATGGGCTGCTGCTGGATCATCTCATGAGTTGTCCCACAATACGCAGATTTATCTGAATGGACAGGACACCTGGCTTGTTCCCTCCTGCATGATGGCCCCACCCACACCCCCCATGCCAAGAATTCAACTCTCAAGTTCTCATGCAAGTCTGCTTTGGACAGGCTGGCCACCCACCGCGCCAGACACATCTGGACAAATCTGTGTATCTTACACTCAAGATGGGGTCCTCCTTTTATAAGGTACCAGAGACTGTTAGGGTTCTCTAGAGAAACAGAATCAAGAGGGTTTGGGGGAGAGAGAGATCGAGGTTTTTGTTTTATTTTGTTTTGTTTTGTTTGAGACTTTGAGATTTTGTTTTTGGCTCATGTGATTGTGGGGTTAGTAAGTCTGAAATGTGAAATCTGTGGGTGGGTTAGCAGGCTGGAGACCCAGGAATGAGTTAGTGTTGCAGTCTTTTGAGTCCAAAATCCTCAGGGCAGGTGAGAGGTTTTTTGCCTCATGATACCAAATATGTGATGTCTTTTCCAAAACCAATTCTCCAATTCTCTGTCACCAATTAGGTGTCCTATAATTCAACTCAATTTTGACAGTAACTACCTTGAGCTAGTAAGACTCCACAGATTCAAGAGCTCTGTCCTACAAAAATGCTTCACTTCAGATGCTAATTGCAAGTATTGGGTCCCCAGGTTACCCACATTTCTGTCTGACTTAACTACAAAGTCTTAGGTTCCCACAACCCCCTTTCTCAGGTTTGATAATTTGCAAGGACAACTCACAGAACTCAGGAAAATGCTATATTTACTATTACAGTTTATTTTAAAGGATACAAATGAACAGCCAGATGAAGAGGTACACAGGGTGAGGTCCAGAAGGGTCTCTCCCTGTGGAGTTGGGGTGCACCACACGGATGTGTTTTCCAATTCAGAATCTCCCCAAATCCTGTTGTTTAGGGTTTTAATGGAGGATCAGTTACATACACATGATAGATTAAATCATTGGCCAGTAGTGATTTACTCAGCCTCCAGCCTTTCTCCATCAAGCTTTTCTTGTTTAGGGTTTTAGTGGAGGATCAGTTACATACACATGGTAGATTAAATCATTGGCCAGTAGTGATTTACTCAGCCTCCAGCCTTTCTCCATCAAGCTTTTATCTTTCTGGTGGCCAGCCTCCATCTTGAAGTTATCTAGGGGCCTCTGAGAGTTATTTAATTAGAGCAAAAGATGCTTCTATCGTCCGTATCACTCAGAAAATTCTAAGGATTTTAGAAACTCCATGCCAGGAACAAGGTACAAAGGCTAAATACCTTTCTTATTATATCATAGCAGGTCAGCAAAGTTCCTATGATGCAGTTTTGAGGCAGAAGTCCTTCTTTGGGAAATTTTAATCTTGCACTAAAGGCCTTCAACTGATCAGATGAGGCCCACCCACATTATGGAGGATCATCTGCTTTACTCAAAGTCCACTGAGTATAAATTTTAATGACATCTAAAACATACCTTTATAGCAACATCCAGACTAATGTTTGAGCAAACAAGTGGGCACCATAGCCTTTCCAAGTTGACATAAAATTAAACATCATAGATGCATTATTTTATTTAAAATCATCAGTAAAATATTAATTTACTCAGAAATAAAAAGTTAGACACTACCATAGCATGAACACTTAAAATGCAAGTGTTTTTCCTGCAGGAATGTCAATAGACTTATTCTTTGAAAATTGCTGTCTTAAAAGAGAAAAACCTATCATCCTATGGAAATGATTCAAGGATAGACAATCCAGGAAAAGTCTAATAATGGACCAAGAGACTTCCAGTTGTTAATTTACACTTGTGGCACTAAAGACTTCATCAGTTTTTGAAATGCAGCAGCTGCATATGATGCATTTATTTTTGCAAGTAGATGTAGAAGCATAATTCTAATAAAATATTTATATACACCTTAACGTTACAATTTAAATTCTGGGGATCCATTGTACTCACTTTACACATTCTCTTCTTATTTGCAAAGCTATCAGGGTCAACTTGCTCAGCACATCATTCCAAATTAAAGTACAAGGGTGTTTTATGGTGAATTAAACAGGTGATACTCTCCCAGCCTCTGTAACTATTAGAGCAAATATCCAAGAGTAAACATTTTTATCACAATATTCCGAATGCCAAGTTCTCTCAGAAAAACGGAAATATAGTACAGAGTTTAACCTTTGGGAGCATCTAACACAGACTTCTCTTTTTATAGATGGAGAAACAAGATCCATTGAGGGCAAGTGTTTAACCCACATCCATGCAGACAGTTAATGGCAGAGCAAGGACGGAACACAGATTTCCTAACTTCCCACCCCATTATTAGCACCCATTGCATTCATCTCTACAAGATTATTGGCCTGGCATCCATTGCTCTTCCTCAACTGGCTCCAACCTGGGTTTCTAGCATTATTCCCTCTACTTCTTTCACATGTCCTGTGCCCTAGCTAAACTGAACTATGTTGAACTAAACTACACATTTCTCTCCAACCTTGTACTGAATTTTTCTACGATGCTTTTTGCCATCTCTCCCTGTTCAGATGACTTTCCCCTCTGTCTTCACTGCTTTAAAACCTAAACAGTTTTCTATTTAAAGGATGTCTCCTTTTTGACATCTTTTCTGTTCCTCTAATCAGATAAAATTCTCTTTTTGGAAATATTATCATATTTTCATAAAAATCTTAGTTATCTATATAGCAAAAAAAAAAAAAGCCCAGTATTGAAATTATAAAACAAATGACAAACTAGGACAAAATATATTATGGTATCTTTATTTAATAAGTATTACTGGTCGACTGCTAAGTAATAAGTGAAAAACCTCCAAGTTTGCAAGAAGGATTTAGCCAAGTTATATGACTAGGTTTGTTCAGATGATAAGCCTGAAAAGTTATCTTACTTCTCTCCTCTTTGGTTTGTGAGTTGAAAGCATCGATGAAAATTGAAAGCCAGCTATGGACTCCCTAATTCTATATCTCTCCTTGTCGAGAGGCAAAGTAGGGGAGTGGGTGCAATGTTAGTGCATGTATGTGTGTGTATAGAGAGCGAGAGAGACAGGGAAAGAGAAGGGGAGGTGCTCCGGGTTTTTATTATAAAAGTAACCAAGAAAACCACTTTGGGCTCATTATATACCATAACTGATTACAAATAGACTGCTAGAGATGGTCAGGAAGCCAGGCTGGAAGACAGCTGACTGAGAACACTGTCAGCCTAGGAAGTTCTCGTGGAAGCCTTTTCCAACCAGCCAAAGAGGAGAAGCAGGAAGTGAGAAAGTAAAACCCTTCATTATCACAACTGAAAGTAATGGTCCTTTTCCCCCCAGCTAGTGAGTGACAGTTTCCAGCAGGTCGGACTCCCCACCACATGCCACCTGCTGCAATCATGATGGAGGGACCAGGTGTAAGGAAAATACAGGAAAATGGTCAGGGCCCCTCAGATGTTCAGAATCTTGCCGAGCATTTGCTGTAAATAGCCACATGCGCCCGGGTGTTCCTTGGTTACTATCTAATGTAATTGCGTATGGGCACCCAGGTGTCCTGGGTTATGGACTTAAGTATAAAGGACTAACGGCTCTGGTACATACCGCCTGCCTGCTTCTCAGGATGCTCCGGGATGCTCTAGGGGCGGCTGCTCCGGGATGCTCTAGGGGCGGCTGCTCCGGGATGCTCTAGGGGCGGCTGCTCCTAGCTCTGAATAAGGCGGCTGCTCCGGGATGCTCTAGGGGCGGCTGCTCCGGGATGCTCTAGGGGCGGCTGCTCCGGGATGCTCTAGGGGCGGCTGCTCCGGGATGCTCTAGGGGCGGCTGCTCCGGGATGCTCTAGGGGCGGCTGCTCCGGGATGCTCTAGGGGCGGCTGCTCCGGGATGCTCTAGGGGCGGCTGCTCCGGGATGCTCTAGGGGCGGCTGCTCCGGGATGCTCTAGGGGCGGCTGCTCCGGGATGCTCTAGGGGCGGCTGCTCCGGGATGCTCTAGGGGCGGCTGCTCCTAGCTCTGAATAAGGCCTATTAATTTTTTACCCACAGCTCCCAGGACCTTTTCCTATTACCTGGCCCATGGACCTGCATGTGGAGGGTTTGTGACCCAGTCTGTACAATGGGCTTGAGGGGCCTGTGAGCTCTAGCCCTAGCCATACACCAGGTCATCCTTTGCTTATTGCCAGTTTTCTTACTGCACTGAAGGTTTTGCTATTCAAACACCCAGAGTACCCAAAGTATTAGGGCTCATAAGAGGATGCCTATAAGAAAATGCATCTGTGTTCTCAAAGAGCATCTAACACCGTGAGTACTTAGGACTGGTACAAGGAAGCTCACAAGGGTGATCTTTAAAAAAGCCACTAAAAGTAGAGTGCAATCTATGCACATTGAGGAGAATCAGGAGATGATCCAGGGATAATAAAAATGTTGGAAAGGGTGTTGATGAAAGGGAGGGATGTAGATTTCTCTCATGAGGTAGAAAACATTACAAGCACAAACAGAATTTGAGTTTAGTAATGTAGTTTGGGTGCGGTTTTATACATGAGTCCTTATCAGGGTACAGTGATTCCAGCTCTGCAAATGAGTTTGAAAGCACAGGACTGGAGCTCGGTGCGTGGTTAATTGCTCACCTGGCCAGAGAAAAACATGTTGCAAGTGAAAGCTACCATGAGGAACAGAAGAGCAAGGCTGTTTGGGCTGCATAAAGCCTGTTTTCATTAATTATATGGTTAGAATCTGATTTTTCTGTAATCAAGAAGCTGAGCAAGCAGCTGTGGAGCACAGGCTACACAACGGCAGAGACAAGTGCATCCTGACGCTCCAGGTGCACTCTGGCTTAGCTCATTGCTTTCCAGGCATCTGTGGAAAACACCACCTCTTAGGTCTGCCACCTAGGATACGTTCTCACTGAGCCATAACCTGGCAGTGCCTTTCAAGTTGGAATACCAAATGACAGAAGATATAATCAGTGGTTACCCAGATTGTTCCAAAATTTAAACATCCAAGTGATGATTCGTAGGAAGAATGCACAGACAGGATCGGGAAAAAAATCAGAAAAAAAGCTGTATTTTTGTTATGAAATGTTAGGAAGTTAACAGAAAAAGAGCCAGGCAACACAAGTGAGATCATAAAAAAGCAAGAACTGCTTTTTAATTTTCTAATGGGAGAAAGAAATAAGATATAAATTCTTCAGTTTACACCAGGAGTTAAAAGAAAATCATTGCCTACTTATTGGTTCATTTTGTAAATTGAGATCAATGAAATTCTCCGAACAACAGCATGAAATCAATCGCAAAATAGCATATAATTCATGGCCAGTATTGTAAATTATAGTTTGCTTGACAGTAATCGGTGAGGTTTCTATGCACTGGGATGCGTTTCCTTGTAACACATCTGTGAATACTACCGGTGGATCCATTTCTAATGCATGTGAGAGTGATCTGTTTTCCCCCATCCACAACTCCCTGTGTTTGATCTTATGCAAACAATGCAATCAGGAAAATGGGAAACAAGGTGCTTTTGCCCAGGCAGGGGCTCTTCCTTCCATTTACGAGACTCAGAGTTGTGTGCATACCTGCAATTGTTTGAACCCATTGATCCATTACATTGCCCTTGAAGGGCCTCATCACCTCTGTAGAGACGTATTACCAAATCAGTTGCAGTTAAGCCAGGAGGGGAGAATTGTCATTATATTCCTCTTGGCTTTAAATTTTAAATTGCTGGGTTTTTTTTTTTTTATGGTTTCCCTCCCCAAAAATACCTTAGCCCTACTTCCCTGTAACCCTCTTTTTCACTTCTTTTTACTAACTCTTTTAAAATAATTCTCGTTCCATTTATTCCTTTTTCACACAGATCCTCCTTTCCCCCCAGAGACTACTTCCCCCCCACCAGCACCCCCGATGACTCTTCCTCTTTTCTTCTCTAATTTTTCTCTTCCACTTCCTCACCATCTCCTTCTATGTCACCGAAGATTTCCCAATCAGGCCAGCTGGGCAACTTTCTCTACCATGTAGAACCAAATCAGGTTCTATCCCCTTCTTTTTTTATGCCTCATTATTCAAAGGACACTAAAGACACTTCATCTTCTTGTGGAAATACATTGAAAATAATTCACTTTGGGATGGATAGTACAGGAATAAAAATGACTTGGAAGTCAAAAAGCTGTTTAATATGACTGGCTTTCTTTGTACTATTAAGTATATAATTTTAAGATTTTCAGAATCAAAAGAAAATTTCCAGTTCCTGTGGTAGCAATGGCATAACAGTCAGATTTTCCAAACCAGAAACGTGGCCTAAAAATCATTTTCTTTTGTGAATTAACTATCTGAAAAAAAAAATTGGGGAAAAACTTTAATTCCACAAAGGTCCTGGAGATCTTGGTCGTATGATCATTGTAAGCATAGACGAAGTGCTGGTTGAACACATGGCATTTATAAATCTCAGTCTTCAAGACATATACCTATGTCTCTATCTCTGTGCATTTACGCTTTTTCTTTCTACAATGCAACTTAATACCTGACTTCACTCCCATACAATTTAGTTATGAATAAATGAATCACAGTCACTTTGGGGGTTCTCTTGTCTTCCCTGATGGTGTGAAAGCTTCCGGGGTCATACATAGTTCCATAGCATTTGAAGTGTGGCCATTGACGGTGCTCTTCTCCTCTGTGCAAATGGATTACTATCAAGACAGCCCTCAGATCCAATAGGAAATCCTCATCGCTTCCACATCACACTTGGAAATGGCAGTCTTTGCAAGGTTTTCTGTTGGCTGTGCCCATCTACACACACCAAGGTCTCTTCTTTTGCTTGGATCTTGGCCCTGACCTTGGATTCTACCTTGGAAATAGGGGGTTAGGGCCCCTCCTTCTGAGAACCTGCACATGTCTTTCTCCTTCCTTCTATCTTTTTTCAGTCAATCATCTTAAGTGGGAAAGAGGAGGAACTATGCACTTTCTGTTTCTCCCGAACACTATANAATCTTGCACTAAAGGCCTTCAACTGATCAGATGAGGCCCACCCACATTATGGAGGATCATCTGCTTTACTCAAAGTCCACTGAGTATAAATTTTAATGACATCTAAAACATACCTTTATAGCAACATCCAGACTAATGTTTGAGCAAACAAGTGGGCACCATAGCCTTTCCAAGTTGACATAAAATTAAACATCATAGATGCATTATTTTATTTAAAATCATCAGTAAAATATTAATTTACTCAGAAATAAAAAGTTAGACACTACCATAGCATGAACACTTAAAATGCAAGTGTTTTTCCTGCAGGAATGTCAATAGACT
>NW_007731098.1:56482-64537 GCF_000696425.1 Galeopterus variegatus | reverse complement strand
CACTACCATAGCATGAACACTTAAAATGCAAGTGTTTTTCCTGCAGGAATGTCAATAGACTTATTCTTTGAAAATTGCTGTCTTAAAAGAGAAAAACCTATCATCCTATGGAAATGATTCAAGGATAGACAATCCAGGAAAAGTCTAATAATGGACCAAGAGACTTCCAGTTGTTAATTTACACTTGTGGCACTAAAGACTTCATCAGTTTTTGAAATGCAGCAGCTGCATATGATGCATTTATTTTTGCAAGTAGATGTAGAAGCATAATTCTAATAAAATATTTATATACACCTTAACGTTACAATTTAAATTCTGGGGATCCATTGTACTCACTTTACACATTCTCTTCTTATTTGCAAAGCTATCAGGGTCAACTTGCTCAGCACATCATTCCAAATTAAAGTACAAGGGTGTTTTATGGTGAATTAAACAGGTGATACTCTCCCAGCCTCTGTAACTATTAGAGCAAATATCCAAGAGTAAACATTTTTATCACAATATTCCGAATGCCAAGTTCTCTCAGAAAAACGGAAATATAGTACAGAGTTTAACCTTTGGGAGCATCTAACACAGACTTCTCTTTTTATAGATGGAGAAACAAGATCCATTGAGGGCAAGTGTTTAACCCACATCCATGCAGACAGTTAATGGCAGAGCAAGGACGGAACACAGATTTCCTAACTTCCCACCCCATTATTAGCACCCATTGCATTCATCTCTACAAGATTATTGGCCTGGCATCCATTGCTCTTCCTCAACTGGCTCCAACCTGGGTTTCTAGCATTATTCCCTCTACTTCTTTCACATGTCCTGTGCCCTAGCTAAACTGAACTATGTTGAACTAAACTACACATTTCTCTCCAACCTTGTACTGAATTTTTCTACGATGCTTTTTGCCATCTCTCCCTGTTCAGATGACTTTCCCCTCTGTCTTCACTGCTTTAAAACCTAAACAGTTTTCTATTTAAAGGATGTCTCCTTTTTGACATCTTTTCTGTTCCTCTAATCAGATAAAATTCTCTTTTTGGAAATATTATCATATTTTCATAAAAATCTTAGTTATCTATATAGCAAAAAAAAAAAAAGCCCAGTATTGAAATTATAAAACAAATGACAAACTAGGACAAAATATATTATGGTATCTTTATTTAATAAGTATTACTGGTCGACTGCTAAGTAATAAGTACTGTGGTAGGTGCTTTATCCAAAAAATACTGAGTTATTAACAATTAGAAAAAAAGAAACACTCCATTAGGTACGGGCCAATTAGATAATCAAGCACTTCCCAAATTTAAAAAAAAGTAAATGCAGTGACAGAAATAATAGTAACAGTAATAATACTTACAATAATAATGAATGGGATACTACTTAAGATTTATGAACTTTGTAATATTTTTAAAAATTAGATTTCCCTATATTGAGGAGATTGGGAACAGAGCTCTTTCATGCAATGCTGGTGTGAGTGAAAGTTGGCAGTTTATATGAAATAAAATTGTTCTCAGTGTTCTCCATTAGCACATGGCTGTGCTCTCTACTCTTCTCTATTGAGTTCTGTGCCTTTGGGTTCTGCCAGTGGGAGCCATGGTAAGAAGATCAACAGACAGGAGAGAGAGAAGCCAGATTGTTCCTTCTCCGGGCTGTGTGCCTGTGGGGCTTTGATGGGCAGCGGCTGTATTCCCCGTCCTGCAGTAAACTCTCTTCCCAGCTTGAGGGAGATCTTGGGATTAAGGCGGCAATGGCTCAGTCTATATTTTAGCCACCAGGTGTGTTGTCACTCTTGAATGTTCCCCTTAGCCCTGCTCCAAATCCTGTAAACAGTCTCTTCTGTATTTCTCTTCAATAATTCCATCTGAGTGTGCCATTTGTTCCCTTATCAGGACCCCAAATAATCCCACTTTGACAATGAAATTTCACTTCTAAGAGTTTATGTTAAGGAAATAATGAAAAATGTACCTTATAACACAGTAAATCTATGTTAAGTGTTCAATAGGAGTAAAAATGATGCTATTAAGCATGAAAGTAATTCAAACTGAACAAATTTGAGAAGGCTTCCTATTGGAGGTGGTATTTGATTTTGCATCTTAAGGGTGGCATGACATTTTGCCAAAAAAAGAAATGGGTATGTCTTGCCACCCAAAAGAGCTCGATTGACTCTTGAGGGCAGAGACTCTACTTTCTTATGCCATATACTGCTTAGGCTAGGCTGGGATAGGCTGGAGTAAGAGTTGATGATGGGTCTCCATTGAAAACCATTCTCAGGTGATACTTTACTAGGCTGACAGTGTACTTAGAGCCTGACCTGGCAAGTAGTAGGTGGTAGTCAATGCTATAGCCATTATTATCACTGAATTAACAAAATCTCACCTTCACTATCATTTTTTATGGGAAACACTGACTCATAAATTTACTCTTTCCTTGCCACTGGTAGCCAGACACTAATTATTCTTATTATGTCTCATTATTAATTTCTGTTGCTTAATATGTCCCATGAGTATTATCTTGCAAAATATTAACAGACTCCTAAGTTTATTATGGAATATGATAGTAGCAAATATCCACCTAAATCTGAGAAAAACCTCCAAGTTTGCAAGAAGGATTTAGCCAAGTGATATGACTAGGTTTGTTCAGATGATAAACCTGAAAAGTTATCTCACTTCTCTCCTCTTTGGTTTGTGAGTTGAAAGCATCGATGAAAATTGAAAGCCAGCTATGGACTCCCTAATTCTATATCTCTCCTTGTCGAGAGGCAAAGTAGGGGAGTGGGTGCGATGTTAGTGCATGTATGTGTGTGTATAGAGAGCGAGAGAGACAGAGAAAGAGAAGGGGAGGTGCTCCGGGTTTTTATTATAAAAGTAACCAAGAAAACCACTTTGGGCTCATTATATACCATAACTGATTACAAATAGACTGCTAGAGATGTTCAGGAAGCCAGGCTGGAAGACAGCTGGCTGAGAACACTGTCAGCCTAGGAAGTTCTCGTGGAAGCCTTTTCCAACCAGCCAAAGAGGAGAAGCAGGAAGTGAGAAAGTAAAACCCTTCATTATCACAACTGAAAGTAATGGTCCTTTTCCCCCCAGCTAGTGAGTGACAGTTTCCAGCAGGTCGGACTCCCCACCACATGCCACCTGCTGCAATCATGATGGAGGGACCAGGTGTAAGGAAAATACAGGAAAATGGTCAGGGCCCCTCAGATGTTCAGAATCTTGCCGAGCATTTGCTGTAAATAGCCACATGCGCCCGGGTGTTCCTTGGTTACTATCTAATGTAATTGCGTATGGGCACCCAGGTGTCCTGGGTTATGGACTTAAGTATAAAGGACTAACGGCTCTGGTACATACCGCCTGCCTGCTTCTCAGGATGCTCCGGGATGCTCTAGGGGCGGCTGCTCCGGGATGCTCTAGGGGCGGCTGCTCCGGGATGCTCTAGGGGCGGCTGCTCCTAGCTCTGAATAAAGCCTATTAATTTTTTACCCACAGCTCCCAGGACCTTTTCCTATTACCTGGCCCATGGACCTGCATGTGGAGGGTTTGTGACCCAGTCTGTACAATGGGCTTGAGGGGCCTGTGAGCTCTAGCCCTAGCCATACACCAGGTCATCCTTTGCTTATTGCCAGTTTTCTTACTGCACTGAAGGTTTTGCTATTCAAACACCCAGAGTACCCAAAGTATTAGGGCTCATAAGAGGATGCCTATAAGAAAATGCATCTGTGTTCTCAAAGAGCATCTAACACCGTGAGTACTTAGGACTGGTACAAGGAAGCTCACAAGGGTGATCTTTAAAAAAGCCACTAAAAGTAGAGTGCAATCTATGCACATTGAGGAGAATCAGGAGATGATCCAGGGATAATAAAAATGTTGGAAAGGGTGTTGATGAAAGGGAGGGATGTAGATTTCTCTCATGAGGTAGAAAACATTACAAGCACAAACAGAATTTGAGTTTAGTAATGTAGTTTGGGTGCGGTTTTATACATGAGTCCTTATCAGGGTACAGTGATTCCAGCTCTGCAAATGAGTTTGAAAGCACAGGACTGGAGCTCGGTGCGTGGTTAATTGCTCACCTGGCCAGAGAAAAACATGTTGCAAGTGAAAGCTACCATGAGGAACAGAAGAGCAAGGCTGTTTGGGCTGCATAAAGCCTGTTTTCATTAATTATATGGTTAGAATCTGATTTTTCTGTAATCAAGAGGCTGAGCAAGCAGCTGTGGAGCACAGGCTACACAACGGCAGAGACAAGTGCATCCTGACGCTCCAGGTGCACTCTGGCTTAGCTCATTGCTTTCCAGGCATCTGTGGAAAACACCACCTCTTAGGTCTGCCACCTAGGATACGTTCTCACTGAGCCATAACCTGGCAGTGCCTTTCAAGTTGGAATACCAAATGACAGAAGATATAATCAGTGGTTACCCAGATTGTTCCAAAATTTAAACATCCAAGTGATGATTCGTAGGAAGAATGCACAGACAGGATCGGGAAAAAAATCAGAAAAAAAGCTGTATTTTTGTTATGAAATGTTAGGAAGTTAACAGAAAAAGAGCCAGGCAACACAAGTGAGATCATAAAAAAGCAAGAACTGCTTTTTAATTTTCTAATGGGAGAAAGAAATAAGATATAAATTCTTCAGTTTACACCAGGAGTTAAAAGAAAATCATTGCCTACTTATTGGTTCATTTTGTAAATTGAGATCAATGAAATTCTCCGAACAACAGCATGAAATCAATCGCAAAATAGCATATAATTCATGGCCAGTATTGTAAATTATAGTTTGCTTGACAGTAATCGGTGAGGTTTCTATGCACTGGGATGCGTTTCCTTGTAACACATCTGTGAATACTACCGGTGGATCCATTTCTAATGCATGTGAGAGTGATCTGTTTTCCCCCATCCACAACTCCCTGTGTTTGATCTTATGCAAACAATGCAATCAGGAAAATGGGAAACAAGGTGCTTTTGCCCAGGCAGGGGCTCTTCCTTCCATTTACGAGACTCAGAGTTGTGTGCATACCTGCAATTGTTTGAACCCATTGATCCATTACATTGCCCTTGAAGGGCCTCATCACCTCTGTAGAGACGTATTACCAAATCAGTTGCAGTTAAGCCAGGAGGGGAGAATTGTCATTATATTCCTCTTGGCTTTAAATTTTAAATTGCTGGGTTTTTTTTTTTTTATGGTTTCCCTCCCCAAAAATACCTTAGCCCTACTTCCCTGTAACCCTCTTTTTCACTTCTTTTTACTAACTCTTTTAAAATAATTCTCGTTCCATTTATTCCTTTTTCACACAGATCCTCCTTTCCCCCCAGAGACTACTTCCCCCCCACCAGCACCCCCGATGACTCTTCCTCTTTTCTTCTCTAATTTTTCTCTTCCACTTCCTCACCATCTCCTTCTATGTCACCGAAGATTTCCCAATCAGGCCAGCTGGGCAACTTTCTCTACCATGTAGAACCAAATCAGGTTCTATCCCCTTCTTTTTTTATGCCTCATTATTCAAAGGACACTAAAGACACTTCATCTTCTTGTGGAAATACATTGAAAATAATTCACTTTGGGATGGATAGTACAGGAATAAAAATGACTTGGAAGTCAAAAAGCTGTTTAATATGACTGGCTTTCTTTGTACTATTAAGTATATAATTTTAAGATTTTCAGAATCAAAAGAAAATTTCCAGTTCCTGTGGTAGCAATGGCATAACAGTCAGATTTTCCAAACCAGAAACGTGGCCTAAAAATCATTTTCTTTTGTGAATTAACTATCTGAAAAAAAAAATTGGGGAAAAACTTTAATTCCACAAAGGTCCTGGAGATCTTGGTCGTATGATCATTGTAAGCATAGACGAAGTGCTGGTTGAACACATGGCATTTATAAATCTCAGTCTTCAAGACATATACCTATGTCTCTATCTCTGTGCATTTACGCTTTTTCTTTCTACAATGCAACTTAATACCTGACTTCACTCCCATACAATTTAGTTATGAATAAATGAATCACAGTCACTTTGGGGGTTCTCTTGTCTTCCCTGATGGTGTGAAAGCTTCCGGGGTCATACATAGTTCCATAGCATTTGAAGTGTGGCCATTGACGGTGCTCTTCTCCTCTGTGCAAATGGATTACTATCAAGACAGCCCTCAGATCCAATAGGAAATCCTCATCGCTTCCACATCACACTTGGAAATGGCAGTCTTTGCAAGGTTTTCTGTTGGCTGTGCCCATCTACACACACCAAGGTCTCTTCTTTTGCTTGGATCTTGGCCCTGACCTTGGATTCTACCTTGGAAATAGGGGGTTAGGGCCCCTCCTTCTGAGAACCTGCACATGTCTTTCTCCTTCCTTCTATCTTTTTTCAGTCAATCATCTTAAGTGGGAAAGAGGAGGAACTATGCACTTTCTGTTTCTCCCGAACACTATACCTGAACGCTGAATCCTCTCTCTCTGTTCTCTCAATGACTCTGTCCAGAAGTTGACTCTTGCTGTCTGCTTCCTGACCAGTCACATTCTGTTTTATAGATGATATCTATTATACAGTTAAATTCTAAATTTATAATTTAATTGAGGGAAATTTTGATGAGAATTTAAAGGACAGAAAGACATGGGATCAGGGGCAGGAAAGGGTAGAAGAAAAGTAGCAGGCTAATATGATAACTGTATTGATTTCAGTCCCTGTGGCATATAAACAAGCATTGGAGGAGTTCAGAGGAAGGTACTGTACCTGAAGCCTCCAATTTTAGACTCCACTCTATTCCTCAAGATAATTGGCCAAGCCATGAAAGGAGGGGAAAAAAGATGTTTACAATGAAAGATAAACAAGGGAAGAAGACAGTTATTGCTGAGCAGTTCCAAGGGCACAGTCCAAATTGGAAAACCTAAAATTACAGGTGATTCTTTCAGTATGTTCAGTGATGTCCTCAGAAACATCTTAGAAAAATAAGAAGTACTAGAGACATAAGATGATGAGATTAATACAGAGCTGGGAACTGGGATAATAAACATAGAAGAGGATTGGGGAAGTGTAGAACTCTAGAAACCTGGACAGTGTGGCTCTGAAATGGGTGACAAAGATCACAGCAAGAAAAATGCAACTACTGCGAATAGTATAGAAATAAGAAGGTACCAGAGGGCTGGACACTGTTTGATGGCAAAGGAGTGACTGCATCGATGCAAGTGGATGAGGTGGGACATAACCAGACTGTAGTTGCAGAGGGAAGATTTTCGATTTAGAATCTTGGAAACAGTTCCAGAGATGATCAAGTGCTGGATGTAACTATGCTGAATAAATGAAGTCGAGATGAAGGGCATTGCATTTGAGGAAGTGAAAGTGAAGCCAGATTTGTAGATGAGTCATTATTGAAGGTGTTGGAGTTGCCAAGGAAGGGACTATGATTGAAAAGAAAACTGAGCAAGTCCTGAGGTCATCAGAGAGAGCAGCAGTGAGAGTAAGAGAGTGTATAACAATGCATGTGTTAACCAGGTGTGGGACATGGACGCTTTTAAATAATGAATTGGTATTGATTTACCGTGGCTGTTTTTTTCTCCATCTATAACATACATGTATTTCACACCAAATTTGACAAATATATGTAACAAAAAAAGTTATCTCTATGCCCACACTCTAAGAAAAACACTTTTAACATTTTGATGTACCTCTATCTCCTGTTTTTTTATGACACATTAGTCCTTGAAAATTATATTTTGGTGTTCAGAAAGGTATGGCTTTTCCTTTTTCTTGTTTTTTAATGGTGAATCTCCTGTATCTTACAATTACAGACCCCTCCATTGGTCAGATGCTTGTATTCATTAGATTCTTGGAGATTTTTAGACATTCTTAGACATTACTATTATATTTCTGAGAAAAAAATGGGCAATCTAGGTAAAAGCATAGAGCTCTCCCTATGGTCTTGCCCATTCATTTATTCAACAAATAAAACTATGCTAATTAGTCATCACACCAGTTCTGGAGAGGTCATGGTGAACATGATAGAAAATATCTCTCTGCACTCACAGAGTTTACATTATTTTGATAATTATGATAATTACTGAACAAGGTGTTATGACAGAGG
>NW_007731098.1:54025-55336 GCF_000696425.1 Galeopterus variegatus | reverse complement strand
CGCTCAGCCAGTGGGCGGGAACCGGTCTCCACATGGGATCCGAACCCTCGGTGGGAGCGCCGCCGCACTCCCAAGAGGCGCACTCTCCAGTGCGCCACCAGGCCGGCCCTCAATTATTTTTTAAAAAAAAGATTTATATGAGGTCCAGAAAGGAAAAAAAAAAAGAATACTACCTGCAAAGGCCTGGAAGTGTGAGCTTATAGATTTAGAGGAGCAGAAATATGTCTAGTGTATGGAAGGAGTGAGTAGAAATAGGCAAGGGTTAAGTCAAGTAGTATCTCATTGACCATTATTAGATTTCACTCTAAGAGTAGGAGGTTACTGCAGGGTATTACTCTGGAGAAGAAAAAGATCCCTCTTACCGATGATCTAACTTCCTTCTTCCCTGGGGAACTGAGACAGTTAGCAGATAACTCCCACAGACTCTGCCCCATCTACACCCACCAACGTTTGCACCCCATACCCTGCCTTCTGTCCTGTAGCTGAACGTAGGTTGTCTTTCTCTGTTCTTTCTAACTCCTTCACATGTTTTCCAGACTCCATTCTTTCACATAGTCAAGGACAAAGCTCTAGCAATTCTCTCCTCCCTTTTACCCACTACCAACTTTTCCCTCGCTATTGGTTCATTCCCATCAGCATACACAGAAGTTTTTCTCATTTAAATTAATTTTTATAAATCTTCTATGACTCTGCTTACCTTCTATCTATTGCTTCACTTTTCTGCTTTCCTCTACAACAAAACTTCTTGAGAAAGTTGCTTATATGCACTGTCTCTAATTTCTCTTCTCCCATTCTCTTATAAACTTACTCGAGCCAGTGTTGCCCACAAGTTTACTGAAACTTTAATTGCACAATTACTGACTCCAATATTGCTGAACCCAGTGGTCAGCTTTTAGTCCTCATTTTATCTGGGCTATTACCCTTAAAAAATTTGCTTCATTCAAGTTTTGGGACACCATAATGTTACCGTTTTCCTTGAACCTTACAGGTCACTCTTTCTGTGTCTCCTTGGTTGATTGCTTTCCTCGCTGGCATCTCAATGTTGGTATCCCAGGGTTTTCTCTTTTCTCTCCACACTCACTTTATCTGTATTCTCATCTACTTTGAACACTGTCTATATGATGATGACATCCCAAATTATATCTCAAGCTCGGACTTCTTCCTGTAATCCCACACTTATACTAGTTAGGGACCAGATCATATGGGCCTTGCAGATCTTTGAAAGAATTTTGGTTTCAATCTGAGAGATCTTATCCAGGAAGCCACCAAGGATTTTGAACAGAGCTGTCATACAATCAGACATGGACTTCA
>NW_007731098.1:52155-53167 GCF_000696425.1 Galeopterus variegatus | reverse complement strand
TGGCATCTCAATGTTGGTATCCCAGGGTTTTCTCTTTTCTCTCCACACTCACTTTATCTGTGTTCTCATCTACTTTGAACACTGTCTATATGATGATGACATCCCAAATTATATCTCAAGCTCGGACTTCTTCCTGTAATCCCACACTTATATTAGTGAGGGACCAGATCATATGGGCCTTGCAGGTCTTTGAAAGAATTTTGGTTTCAATCTGAGAGATATTATCCAGGAAGCCACCAAGGATTTTGAACAGAGCTGTCATACAATCAGACATGGACTTCATGAATTTCACCCCGCCTGCTGGGTGGATTGCAGACTGTAGTGAACAAGACTGTAAGAATAAATCTCCTAAAGAGGCTACAGTAATGTCAAGTAAGTGGAGGCTTATAATAATCAAGTAATCAATGGTTGGATTCTGAATATGTTTTAAAGGCAATGCTAACAGGATTTCCCAAGGCATTGCAGGCAGAGTGTGAGAGAGAGGAGCCAGAGCTGACTCCAAGGTTTTTGGCCTGGGACAAAAGGAAGGATGAAGCAACCATTAATTTGATTGAGAAAGAGCATGAAGAAGAAGATAAAAAATGCATATTTTCGATATGGCGAGTTTGAGATGTTAGACAGCCAAGTAGAGATTGTCAGTTATGCAATTTGAATATTGTGTAGGCAAATCCCTGCCTCAAAAAGCTAGAACATAAGAAAGAAGGAAAAAACTACCCCACTCTAAAGAGGTCACTGGCCAAAGAGCTTTGTAGCATCCAGTATCAGTTTCAGTAACCAAGACTATCAGACATAGCTAGGAGAAATTACAAGGTCACTCAGAATTGTCCCTATGGAATACAATTTTTGGCTGGGGCATGTTCTCTCAGAAAAGTTAAAAGGATTCTCATTTTCAAAGGCTACAGCTTTCCTTCAATTGCACTGACTTACCATCAGGTATTCCTCTAGGCTCTGTGCCCTCCTTAGATTTGCCCCTGCATCTAGACTTAGAGTCAAATCCCCAGCTTCTCCTTTC
>NW_007731098.1:50268-51327 GCF_000696425.1 Galeopterus variegatus | reverse complement strand
TCTCAGCAGTCCCTGGCAGTGTCACAATGCTCCACCACCAGCTTCAAAGTGTCCTTGCAACATATCTTCTAACCACATTGATTGTGGGTGGCCCATCTCAACTTGGCACCCTTAGATACCTGTACAATAGAAGTCATAAAGAAAACATGTTTTAATCAATAGCTTTAGGAGTTTCTTCTTGGTGACCACTTTTTGTTCCAAGATAATTATATTTAGTATAAAATTATTTGTTTGCCTTTCTTTTGTTGATCTGCATGTATAGCCAACTGATTATGCTTTACATGAAAATCAGTGTTCTTTAACTAGTTTACTTTTGCTATCAGTGCAATGCAAAATCTATGAGCTTGAATTAGGTAGCATTTCATTAATCTTTTAAACATGAAATTGTAATGGTTCAAGGTTAATGGGATTTAAGAATATGTGTTACTTAATTTGTGACTAACTTATTTCAAAAATATTCCAGAAAATAATGATTATTTTAAGTAGTGTAAGAGTATTAATGATGTTTAAATCTTGGTAAACTTGACTGAACTGTTGTTAAATTACTGAGTACCTTTATAGATGTTCAGAGTATGTCAGAATTGAGTTAGTAAATTACAGATTAGTTTATTCTAATGCAAGGGACTAGGACATCCTTTAGAAAGGTAGACAGGTGTAAAGTACTAGGGAAGTCCAGGGGAGGAAGAGATTATTTCTGGCTAGGATACTATTCTGCTCCTGTGGTCATCTTTCATACCTAGCTCAACTGTATCTAGATTACCTCATTCATAAATTCTTTATTCCTTTATTCAAACACATGTATTCAAAACCTACAATGTGCCAGGAGTGGTGCTGTATTCTGTGGATACAAAATGAATACAGCACTATTTTTTCTTTAGGTGTTCAGTCTAGTGGATCAGATAGTCATGTAAACAAATAATTAAGATGCAGTGTTGTGTTATGCTAAAGGTATGTACAAAGCCCTGTGGGAGACAGAGGAGAAGATAATAGCTTCAACTCATAATAGCAAGGGTGTGCTGAGGTGACAGCAAGGAGTGTAGAGACATCTTAAGAAAAAAA
>NW_007731098.1:35681-49762 GCF_000696425.1 Galeopterus variegatus | reverse complement strand
AAAAAAACAGACATTTGCACTGAATCTGGACAATTTGAAGGTCAACTAATAGTTGGGCAGGGGGATAGGAGAAGAAAGGAATCTGGCAAAGGGATTTACAAGCTCAAAGTCATTGTTACAAGCTTATGTATTTGCATTTCAAAAGCAACTCCTGTTTGTCTTCAAAAATGCTTCAAAATAATTTAAATATCTCATTTATTTTTAAACAGAGCCATTGAACTAAGATTCAACTCGAAAGTGATTTACCTGGTCATAGACATTTAAGAAAAGTCAAATTGTTAAAATGAAAAAATCATCCAAGAGTTTGACTGACACTTGTCTATTTAAACATAACCATAGTATATCCTGTATTTTATTGTTATTGATTTTTATGGCTATTGATTTTTATTTTAAGCTTCATTTTAAATGATCTCAGAGGTAGAAATGTACAGAAGGAGTGAGATCTCCTGAGTAAAAAATATGATGGTAAATAAATTCTCATCTCTCCCCACCCCCTAGATTTAGCTGTGTTTACACCCCACCAGTTTCTACTTAGTGCATGCACATGTGTGGGATGTACAAACAGTTCCTGGGTCATACTATACACAGCACAGCTGCCGCCAGAACATGTGGATTCCCCTATCCTGACCGTCCTGGATTCTAGAACGATATATGTACAGTAAGTGGAAATGTTGTCTGTGTCACACAGTGGTTCATGCAAGAATCCCAGTGGGTTCAATCAGGGGAAGGGCTTTGACATAAAATTAATTTTATTGTGATTAAATGCACAGAAGTGATTAGTTCAGTGGTTCTTGGAACCTTTGATTATCACTTGCCAACTTAATTTCCATTTTGTCCTTATGCAATCAGGGTGAGCTACGTATACACCCAGATTCTATGCAAACTTTAATAAAGGAAAAACTGACCACTTACATGACTGCTTTGGGCTTTTTATACATGGGGCATTATTTGCAATGATTTGGGATTAGAGAGTTTTATATATATATATATTTTTTTTTTTTTCTTTTTGAATGTAAACCAGGACCTTCTTATTTCCTTATTTCCTTGCAATTGAAGTCAGAAAGGAACTTTCACATATAAGCACGTTCAGATTATTTCTAACATTAGTGATTTTTGTCCATTTCCTAATATATGAATTATACAATGTATTGTAGCACTGAGCTAAAATCTAATAGACCTTTCTTATCACCACTTAATACTAGCTCACATTTATCCCTCTCGGTCTCAGTTTTCTCATCTGTAAAACAAGAGTTTAGACTGAATAAGTTATGCCATTTGTTCTCACAGAAAACCATTATGATCCACATTCCTTTGTTCCACGTCTAAACTCTCCCATTGCTTTCAGTGTGCCCTTAAGCCAAGCCATGTTACTTAGCCAAAAAAGATTTCCCACTACTCTAAATATTTCTCAATTTAACAATTTCCTGTCGATTCCAGGACTTACCTTTCTCATTCCAAGACACATTGTAACCCTCATCTGGAATCCCTCTATTCTTCCTTCTACCTATCCAAATACAATCCACCTGTTAAGTATAAAATATTATGTACCTAGACAGTGAGTCACCTCATTCAAGAAGTCATACCTGATTACTTAGCCCTTCCGACCTTCAACTTCCCTGTATTCCATAATTGCCTATTAATGCTTTGTGAAATTGCTAAATTTTTCAGGACAATTTAGTTGTTCTCTTTGTCTCCCATATCTCATAAGTTTTTAGATGTTCTACTTCTCCCAATTTTTGTTCTACAGCTTAAATTCAAAATCAAGTACTCACTCATACATTTTTGCATTTTTTGCTAATTAAAATTATAAGTAACTAGAGGGTCTATACCATAATTTCCTTATGCCACTCAGAAGAAGTATTTAATAACAACTTGAGTGTTTTTGTAAATGAATCACCTTTGAGCTTTCAGTGTTTTTTTCACAGTGACACAAACCCAAGATCGTATGTGTCCTTTGAAAATCCTGCATGTTTCAGTTTTGACTTGAATGAATAATAATAATAATAATGCTATATTTTTCTATCCCCAGGTGGAAACAACCAAAGAAAGTAAATGGAATTCTGGAACGCTATATATTATATATTTCAAATCCTATGCATGATTTTACAGTTTGGAATGTCATCTATAACAGTACAGAACTTTTCCAGGATCACATGCTACAAAACCTTCTCCCTGGTAAAAAATACCTCATCAAGCTCGGAGTAAGTTCACTATATTTCTGTCACTTTCTCTGTTCCCACTCTTCCTTTTCTTCTTCCCTTCCCTTTGTCCCATCTTTAATTTTCTTTCCTCACTTAAAAAAAGCAGAAAGCCGAAAACCTCATGTAGTGATATTTACACTGAAAACTCCTTTCAAATCTCAAATGTGAAATCTGCTGATCCAATACCTATGTATTTATTTTATGTTATGCAAAATGACAGTATAATAATCTGAGTCAGCAGATTTCCCCAAATCAAATTTGGAATTATCAGAATTTTTAAAGTATTATTCTTTGTGGAATATCATAATTGTTGAGAGCTTCTTCTAAAATGCTTGGATTAATAAGGTTGTTTCCCTTTGGAGCCTGCATTCATCTGAAAAACAATGCACAGTATAAAAATTTAGATCTTACATTTTTTAATGAAGGTTTGAATGACCCCCACATATTCTTGATTGTATTATATTCTGGTTTATATTATGTTTCTATCTCTAAAGAACAGTCACTTAATAAACCCAGAATCAATGCAGTTTAGAGGTTTCTTTAAACAGACAATAGCATTTTTTAATGCAAAGTAGCACTTTTATACAAAGGTCTTTTAAAAGACCTTGATATTACTGTGGAATTTATACTCAGTAGTTCCTTTTGTTTTTTGATGAAATATAATCTTTTTTAAGTTTAATAGCACATCTGAAAATAACTGAATATAAACATGAGATTGTCCCTATTTGTTTTAAACACACTCTTCATTTTATAGCAATACCTATATAAGGATATTTGCTTTGATAAATGCCATAGAAAATATTCTGCTCTTGATTATGAATAAATTTACATTTATGTAGACACTGTGTATGCATTCATTTTACTTAACATGCTCTCGAATGCTCTAAATATTATACCACGAGAAAATAAACTACATTCAACTATTGCTAACTGTCTGACTTGACACCATGCAACAAGGGCAATCAGACAATGTGAAAAATACTGTTCAAAACTGGGTCCATGTGCCTAGGTGTTCAGCACAGAGGGGTTTATAAAACAGCATCTTAGATTACTTATAGTTTTATTACCCAAGAATTAAGAAGTGTACTCACTTGATTTTCAAAAGCTAACACAGAAATCCATACTATTTTCAAAACAGTGGTAATATCAAAATCAAAAGTCTCAGTTGCTTGGAAGCAATGAAAATTAAACAGAAAGTGTTGTGCTCTTGGTTTTTATCAGAAGGGGTAAATGATGTAAAATAAAGTTCTACTCCCAAGGCAATTTTTAGAATATGCTGTGAAGTTAATCAAAATTCACCTCAATCTTCTCTATTTTATAAATCTGTAATACCTTAAAAAATAAATACCACTAAATCAGGAGTCCACTCCCCTGAGTTTTAATTCAGATTTTGCTACTAACTTTGTGACCTAAGGCAAATTCACTTAACCTCACTGAGTTTTATTTTTTTCAAGCCAAAAATGAGGACATTTAACTAAATGGTTTTTATTGTCTCTTTGAGCCCTAAAATTTTATGATGTGAAAAAGGTACCCCCAAACAATATTCTATGGAGGCAAACAATAGCTGCCAGCCACTGGATAATGTTGATGCAAGATGTCATAAAGATGTGAAAGTCCTTTCCCTAATTCTTGTTAGGGGAATAAACTTGTTCACATTATTTTCAATTTCACTGTATTTATAAGGGCAGAAAATAACTCTAATGTATTTTCAGGAAGTACTCAACTAAAAGATTTTTTACTTAACTCAGTTAAGCAGTAAATTAAATGAACCAGAACATTTTAGGTTCATCCTGGTTAATTGAGGGATTATTATATATTTCACAGTTTCAATATAATAACTAGCATTCAAGGTCATTAGATTAGTAGATGGAGATCAGGTTCTCAGCAAAATGCAGTTGCCTATAGATCATCTTAGCGTGTTAACTAAGTGCTGGAAAAGAAAGCATACAGATAACAACGCCTTAAGTGGCCTTTGAAATAGAGGAAGATACAAGTACTTGAGGATTTAAACCACTATGATTTACTCCAGATTTGGAGTAGGTATGTTACTTCATGTGGCTTCATTTGATTTTCCTATTTAACTGGATATATACTCCTGAAACAGAGAGACTGTGTCTTTCAAAATTCTATCTGCAGGTTACAGCACAGTGCCTGGTAAAAACTGGAAACTCAGCAAAAAAATTCTTGAGTGCATGAGTGAAAGAGTGTCCACCAACTACCTTTATTTCTTAAAGAATCTGAGACTTTTGATATGAATTAAATCATGTTCTGGGGAACATCAGAGTTGGGGATTTTGTGGTTTCAGAACATACGTTCTTTGAGCACTAAGAAAGAAATGCATGCATAAGAAAGAGCGTAACATGTTGGTATACCCAACAAAGGGTATTTTTAAAAGTGATAAAGTGTTATAGGTCCTAATAAAGAAAATAACTTAACAAATAAAGAAGCTATTAATATAGACAGGTATCAAAATAGGTGTTAGGTAATTTTTATATTACTGCTAGCCATTTGTTACTTGATGAATGTTAAGTGCTACATAGACATTCTTGAAAGATTCTTGGAAATGATGAGCTTAACTTTTCAAAAGATCGTTTATGGATAGAGTGGCCTTGCTGTTTTCCTTCATGCTTTAAAATATGCTGTATTCTCAACACTCTCTATCCCTACTTATCTGAAACAAACTATCAGAAAAGAGAATGCTAGTTTTCGATCTTTCTAATAGTCATGATTTCAAAGAGAACTGATATAATTTCATTGTACCAAGATTGAATCCCCTATTTGGTCAAATGCTACTCATCATTTCACGGTAGTATTGTGATTTTGAAAATTTGTTTTAAATGGCTGTAATTGGTAAGAGCTATAAGAGTTGGGTTGAAATGACTTATTTTAATGGCTCACAGGTTTTCAAAGGCCTTGCCATTTCATAGAGGCATCTTTAATCAATCCCACTATTTTGCTGGGTTTTTCCAAACCAAAATTTGAGTAAGCATTTGGCTGCATTGAATGTAGTAGTCTCTAGCACAGGCAAGCCAAACAAGATATTGACTGGTTCACTTTCATTTAGATGATGTCAGATAGGTTAGACCAATCAGAAGCAACTTTAAGAACACTCATTTCTTCACTGAAGGAATCAGGATCTTTCTCTGCTTACTCAGGCCCTTGGAGTGCATACAAAATAATGTGGACAAAACAAAACAAAATAATTTGCAGGTAATTTTGTTGTTTTAGCAGCCTTTTTATAAATTGTTTTGTTTACACATACACAAAAAAAATCTCGTAAATTCCTTAGATTCTTCAGAGTCTTCTTTGTGAAGTTACTAATGTATGTATCTCAGATGACACGGTCCAAAGAACAGTTTATCCAAACCAGAGGATGTCTTCATTTATCCTAAGAGTGTCATAAAGTTCTCAAAGCAAGGCAAATTTTAATTCACATTCTGTTTCAAAAAAAAAAAAAGGAAATTATATGTTACATAGTACAGTATTTCTTTCGGGAGTGTCAGCAGGGGAAAAATTTTAGGACATGAATAAGAAAAAAATAGTGAAAAATAGACTGTCAGAATTAAATTTCAGTCTGTTATGCATTTAACAATACAATGCTGCAACATTTTCTCCCCTAAGGATAAAAAACCTGGAAAATTCACATGGATGGATTTTCTTTCTCTCTGAGGACTGGAAAGAATGTTCCCTTGGTCATTTTCCCTTTGATAACTCAGCTGTCTCACCTGGCCTTGTTTCCTGCCATGTTTTGTAGTCAACTTTAAGCACACTTAAAATGTGTGGATTTTAGTTTGGGGTTTTTTTTTTCTAATTTTTCTACTTTAATCTTCAAGCAGTTATTTCTTAGGCTAACAGTGACAAATACTAAAGCTTTGAGTAAGGGTTTGGCCGAGCACTTGTTCAATTGATTCCTGTTTATTTGCAAAGATTTTATTCCCAGGAGGAGTATGGCTTTTCTCTTACACATATATGCACATGCCACAGCTAAAAATTAGAGGAAACCCACAGAGGTTAATTAGGTTCCCAATCTTAATGAAATTTCATGGCCAGGACACAATTCAACCCATCTGAAACTTGCTAAAGCTGATGAGAAATTAGCCTGAAGACATGGACTAAAGCTGCATTCGTAGAATAGGAAGTAAAATTGATCTTCACATTTGTTGACCATAAATTGCTAATTATACTTATTTATAAGAAAGGATTTGCAACCAGTTGCTACAGCCTTGCAGACAGTATTATACTTTAAGATAAGAAAATATCTAAAAACCAATAAGCCACCCCCTATCTCTAGGGAAAAAAAATATCGAGTGCTTTAAATATTAGAAAATCATTCTCTCACTATCAAACTGAAAAGAAGGAGATAGGCCTAAACAAATAAAAAGATGCTTTAATTTTTTTTATGTTAGTAATATCTATCTTCCATGAAAATGGACTAAATAACTGCCTGCTTTTTACATTGTCCCAGGATTTTGCTTTATTTTCATATTGATTTTGGTAACATTTAGTGCTTTTTGAAAAATGTTTAAATCTCATTGTGTAAGTTGCAGTTATAACCTGAGGAGATACTGAAAACGCTTCAGTATAGTTTTCAAGTATCATTGTTATACGAGGACATAATTGCTAATATTTGCTAGCAAATATAGACTGGAAAAACCCTGTACATATGTCTCAATTTCCTGGAGAAATGCTTGTCCAGTAAGGTCAAGAATTATTTGTAGTTTATTATGAAAATGTATACAGAAGGTTTTGGATATTTTTGACATTTATGTTACCACTTCTGGCATTAGTGACATTTTATTAGGAAACAGGAAATTCTGTGATCATTCTGAGTTTGTCAGCCACAATTTAATGAAGCCCTTCTCCTCTGACACTTAAGTAAATTATTTGACCCTCCAAGCCATTAAACAATCACTCAACAACTGCTTTGTATTGATTGATTGATGAGAAATATTGTTTTATTTAATTTCACACATTGTTATACTATAAATAGACTGTTCGCACTATAATAAATAAAAGGCAATTGTATTTACTGTTTGTCTTTTTCCACTCTAGAAATCAGTTGTTTTTCCTAAAGTAGTCTTCAGCGTCTAGTACTTTCGTCATGTAGTGTGATGTGTGTGTGTAATTCATTCTGGGAATCTTTATGCAAGGCTGACTTTAGCCGGCTGTTCACCCAGTCCATATGTGACCTACATCTCTAAGTTCTGACTTAGGATGGTTTTTTCATTCATACATTTATACATTCTGAGTTATTTTTTAATTATTGAAGAAGGCTGTCTCACGTCCTAAAAAAGCAAATGAGTTTGATGTCAAACCTTAGCATTGAAACAAGTTTATTTGGGGGGATAAAGGGAGCTTTATTTAAAAGAATCTGGAACTCTTATTATGAATTATCTTTCTTCAATGCTCACCTAAACTTCTGGGATCCAGAGTGAAATGTGCTTTTTGTGTCTCTGTTTAGGCTTGTACAGGTGGCGGGTGCACAGTGAGTGAGGCCAGCCAGGCCCTGACTGAAGAGAACATTCCCGAAGGTGTGCCAACCCCCAAAGCCCACTCATACTCACCTGACTCCTTTCACGTGTCCTGGACTGAGCCTGAGTATCCGAATGGTAAGTGAACTCTTGTAGCCTCAAGTTAAAAAGATGATTAGCAAAGGTAAATTAATATTCTAAATGGCAGCTTATATGTGGTGCTTAATTTTTAATGATCATTTTAGCACATAAAATACCTGAGATAGTGTCATTGTCTGTAGTTGGGAAGATTGTGGTTTTTAGGCTAACACACAATTTTGGTGGCTCAAAAGTGCTCCCTTTTGATAGTTCTTGTGTACTGCATCTTACTGTTTAATGTGCTCCTGGAGAGGTGAAGAGAACACACGAGGATCCCCAAAGAATGTCGTTGTGAGAGTGACATTGTATATTCAATGACTTTGTGTTTTTAACGGCCATTAGTTCTTCCTTGGAAAAGTACAGAGGTGGAAAGTTCATGCACGTATTGTATTTCAAAATGCTTTTGATTTAATAAATTGATCTTAAAAGGGGTTACTTAAAACTGACTCTTATTCTAATATGCTATTTATATATATTTCAACATGCAATTTTTAAACAATGTGTACATTAGCATGCATACATTTATACTTATTTAACTTGAAGTGGATTATTTGTATTCCTAAGCAATACATATGTCTTTGTACAGTTTAGAGAATTAAGTTAGCCCGTAAAAACCTCATAAAGAATTTGTCATAGTTTTGGGTAGAAATTGCTTTATTCATTTATTGCAAGTAACTTTAAGATTTACACATATGGTACCGCTGTTTCACTCTGAAAGAAGCTTACATGACATCAAATCTCATTCCTCTTTGAGACAAATATCAAGAAGACTTTTAATACCACAGATACTGTTTTAAGTAGCTCATTATTGAAAATTGAAATGGCCTCTTTTAGCATAACCAAACCAAAAAGAATGAAGAAAAAATTGCAGTTTTATTAGTTTGTCTTATGTTTACTATGATACTAATTATTCTAGCCATTTCATTTTAATTAAACTTTTGCAAATGCATTAGATATATTTGAGATAATGGAGAAAGCTCTAATAATTAGAGTGAGTGATTATAGTATTGAAGTTATTCCTATACTATTACAAATTTTCTGATAAAAAATAAATGAAAGTCTATTTGATACTATATTAAGCAGTCAACAATCTTGTCACACTTCTTAGTCTACAAAGAAATCTAGTCTATAAATGGCAATGAAAATGTTAATGATTTATTCCAATTGGGTTGCTAAGTGCTGTTACATAATTTGCATAGTAGAGCACTTGCCTTGATCCCAGTTGGTAGTTGCAGCAGAAACTACCATTGTACTCAGAATCTCTGGTTGTCTAGGGAAATACTTTTCATATTTCAAAGAACTTTACTTATTATGTTTTGTGCATTTGCAGGCAGTTTTAAAATACATTCCTTGAACAAGAATTTAAGACATTTTGTAGATTTATGTGAACACTTCCATGGTATTCTAAAGTCCTGTGTTTAATCACAGCAGAATTTTCAGAATTTGTATTGTGACACAATGGCCAGACATTTAAAAAGTAGTTTTCACTTAGAGAAAAAAAAAAAAAAACCTTCTTCCCATTGCTTGTCTTCACTTTTTCCAAATTTTCCTGTGTCTCATTTCCATTGTCAGCTGTCTGGAGGGGGACAACCTGATTGTTGGAGAACATCTTGTCCCTCTGTCTGCTTTCAAAGCTTCCATATTTCCCAATAATATTTGTTGGTACCCAATAATATTTAGTTCATTTGCTTCTTGTGAATATGCCTTACAATCAGTGGCATATATACTATAAACTCCTAGTTCTCTAATAATACTGAGAGAGATGACAGAGGTATTTACAGACCATTCCTGAAATGTATTTGTTCAAAATGTATTTGTTCCTGAAATATATTCATTTAACTGTGTGGGGTGTGGGACTGGGTTTTTCTTTGGGAAGTTTAGATTTTGCATTTGACTCAACTCAAGAATTTTTATTTTTATTTTTATCCAGAGCATGCCCAGTCCAAATTTAAAGAAACCAGGCCCATAATATAATGCAAGTGGTCTTCAAAAAGTTCATGGAAAGACTTGTATTATCTTTTAATTCTATATTTCCACAAATTTTTGAAGTACCATTTTATATGCCATATTGTGGTTGCTTTCTAATTTATAAATATTCTGTAGAAGAGTAATACAATTGGAGAATAAGATAGGCTCCATCTTTATGTTGTTAAAGAAACCCTTTCAAATGATCTTAAATGGTGTTTCTCAAACTTATTTGATCAATAGAACCATTGTGGGGGTTCTGTGGGAGTTCTGATTGGTGGTTTGGAGAGCTCTACCACAGAAGCAGAATCTCCCACTACCTTGGTTATCATCAAAATTTGGATGAGTATTTAATGCACGCTCCAGCTGAGACCCCTGTCCTTTGGGCCCCTTCCGGGACCTCCACATGGATTTCCATTACACCTAAAACTCAGCATATCCAAGCTGATTCCTCTTCCTCGTCTCTGCCTCTCTACCTGCTCTTTCTCCTGCTCTTCCTCCCTCACTGGTCAGCACCACACAGGTAAGCCAGGAAGAACCCTGGTGCACTCTCGATGTCCACCCTCGCTCATCCCTGACTTCTCTTGCCACACATCACCCCAACTGAGTTCCCTTAATGCAGGCTACTAATTTGCTTACCCAGGTAACTTCAAGAGCCTCCTTATATCCTGCAAAAATCTATATCTGTTCATTCAAAATATATATTCTAATGACCTACTGGGTGCCACCACTCATATGTGAGGTACCATATATATGAATTCACCCACCCTTGATCTCAAGGGTATCCACGTCTTTAGAGAATGTACATGTAAAAAGTCATCATAAAGTAGGGATATGCACAAGGTGCCAAGTGTACGGAGAAGCAGCTCCATAAAGAGACCTATGGGATGTGGGAATGTCATCCCTCTGTGTCTTCATTAAGATGTAGCAGGTCCAGACACACATATGCATTTAGTATGTAGTAGTCTGTAACAGGTGCTGCTTGCCTGGTTTTGCCCTAAAATCTCAGCTCTGTTATCCAGTTATGTGCCTAAATGGATTTTTGCACTAGGACTTTATGAATTAAAAAAAGTTGTCGATAAAATTAAACCCACTTTCTGTAATGAGAATTATGTATATTTTCCATACATGCCTATATGTGACAAAATATGAAATGTATGAAAAGGTTCTGATTAGTTCTTGCCTATCAAATAGTTGGTAGCCTTTAACCAGCATGGCTTAGTACACAGACTCTCCACTTTCCATAACCAATTCCAATTTAAATGATTAGCACCTACTCATCAAAGTCTGGTGATAATCCTTACCAAAGGTGCTAAGAGAATAGCCTCTGCCTTTGTGGTTTGGGTTCTTTGTCTCCCAGACTTCTGCTGCATAGCATCTGTGTTGGGATGCTTGCTCCTTGGTTCAGGACATGTTTCGTGTGCCCAAAGAATTTTTCTTGTTTTTTTTCTCTTGTTCAGCACTGTAGTAGCAGCTTCAAGAACAATGTCTGACACATAGTAGGTGCTCAGTTAAAAATTTGTTCATTACAACTACCAGAAAAAAAAGCAAAAACAAACAGAAAATAACAAGTGCTGTGAGGATGTGGGGAAACTGGAAGAAACCCTTAGGCACTGTTGGTGATAATGTTAAATGGTACAGCTGCTATAGAAAATAATTCAGAGGTTCCTCAAAAACATTAAAAATAGGATTGCGATATAATCCAGCTATCCCATTCTTGAAATTAATCCAAAAGAATTGTAAACAGGGTCTGGAAGAGATATTTGTATGCCCATGTTCAGTGCAGCATTATTCACAATAGCCAAGAGTTGAAAGCAACTCAAATGTGTATGGATGGCTAAACAGATAAACAAAATATGGTATATACATGCAATGGATTATTACTCACTTTTAAAAAGAAAGAAAATCGTGTTATACACTTCAACTTGGATGAAAGTTGAGGACGTGATGATAAATGAAATAAGCCAGTCACAAAAAGACAAATACTGCATGATTCCATGTATGTGAGGTATGTACACTAGTCAAACACATACAGACAGAAAGTAGAATTAAAGTTAGTAGGGGCTGGGTGGGAGGGGGAAATGGAGAGTTGCTGTTTAGTGGGTATCAAGTTTCAGTTTTCCAAGATGAACACGTCCTAGAGATCTGTCACACAGCCATGTGCACGTAGATAACGCTACAATACTGCATTCTTAAAAATGGTAAAGATGGTAAATTTTATGCTATGTGTTTTTTACTGTAATAAAAAATATATGATATAGAAAGGATGTAATAAAAATGCAATAAATATTTAAAACAGGAAAAAGGTTTAAAGACTGTGTTAGTTTAAAACAAACAAAAATTTGTGATTGGTATAGATACAATGGTACTTCAAAAAGGGTTTGTAGAAAAATAAAATTGAAAGATAGTACAAATCTTTCCACGAACTTTTTCAAGTACCCAAGTATGTGCATAAAATATAGATTTGTTAAACAAAGGTGAGATCATATTGTTTGTTCTGTTGTGAAACTTATTTTTCTTGCTTAATATGATAGAAACATCTTTCCATGGCAGTTAAGTGTAGCTTCACCTCACTCTTTCGAAAGGCAGTGTAGGTGCCACTGAATGAAACCAGTTTATATGGCCCATCTTTTATTGATGGACATGAAAGCTTCCATGATTTTGCTGTTACAATGCTACTTGCTGTTAATTGCCTTAGTCTGCCAAGTAGTGAGTCATTATCACTTGATTCACACCTAAGGCTATGCACACCTTCAGATATGTCCTGCTTAATTCTAGTCCCTTGCTTCACGTATGTGCAAAAATGATGGTGTGACACTCCGTCTCTGTGTTTCTCTAATCAGAGCCCTTTGCACCCACACTCCCTCTGGCAAAGGTGATCTTTACAGGCTGCAATTTCAGGCAGGATTTAAAAACCTCTGAAAAGAGCTTCTTTTAGGTGTGAGGTACATAGACCCCTTTCTTATGTAGGATTTCGACTCTTCCTTTGTACCACCGTTAGCCATCAAAGAGAAGGAGCACAAAGGATTACTGTCTAATAAGTCTGTGACTTGTATTGGGTAGATTACGATTATGTAATTAGAATTTCTCTTTTGAGAGCTTCTAAATTCTCACAAGCCATATTTCCTTTTAGAAGCTTAGGCCTTAGAATCTTGAAATATGTTTTTTCCCCACACTTGAAGTTTACCTTGCTAAAGTAGCATAGTTATCTGACTATGCCAAGCTTACATATCATTATCTAACATAACATTTGCAGTGACATTTTAAACTAATTAGAATGTTTTTTTAAAAATAATACTAGTTAAAATATAGAACCTAAAATTCTTATTCTTTATTAATAGTTATCATTTCTTGTAACTATCATCTATACTTACCTAAATGAATTTACCTAAAGTAGTTTGTCTGCTGGTTTGTGAGTTTCATAAGGGCAGGAATCATATGTACCAACCCTCGGCAGGCTGCCAGTCACAGAGTAGATGGGTATTAAATAGCTGTTGATGAATTAATGTTTACTGATGATAGGGACAATAGAAAATGGTAATCATGTTGATGTGAGAAGCATATGCACATGCAATCGTACAATACACAAATGCACATTTAGAGCACGTCTTATAATTATGTAACATAGGTGGAATAATTTCAAAGGCAGTGGAGAGGAATCTCCCTCTTGGCCTACAGAAGGCTTAAAGCACATACTTAGAGACCTGGTTCTAATGCTTCAGACTTCATGAACCTGGTAATCTGTAGATATTGTAAAGAGAGACATGTAGAGCTGTATCTGCTTGGCATGCCTCAGTACGAAAGGATATGTTGTTACTGAGATCAGGATTTTTTAATGTCAAGATGTGCATACTAAGAGAGGACCATGGGAGCTGGGCACCTGTTAGACCCAGGGCCCCAGGGTCTTCTTGAGAAATGAAGGTACATGAGGAGTCTATGGAAATATTTTCCTAATTCAGCCTTTTTATTTTTTTATTGGCCAAAGTTCTTTGTGAGAATTTATATATGGATCTGTATCAAAACAGTGCTGATCATGTTAATAAAAATAGAAAAATTTTAGGAGGTTGATTATTCTGTGTAGATGTACACATAGTACTATGAAGACAATAGAACATTATTAAAAGAACATTTAGTTCAGTTTTTTTAGCATGTTATATTATTTCAGGAATGGGTGGTAGAGAAACAGATTAACTACAGACTTTTTTATACATTCTATATGTTGTCCTTCACTTTGAGATGATGCTATAGACATAAAGTTTTATAATATATGTAAATGAAGGTATGTGTAAATACTAATGAAATCCTC